>NW_022681460.1:600000-892230 GCF_009764315.1 Trachypithecus francoisi
GCCATGGATCCCTTTAGTGATCTGGTGAAACCCATAGACCTCTTCTCAGAATAATGTCCTTCAATGCAGCAAGTAAAATACATAAGATCAAACAGGAAACCAAGTGCACCAAAATACACCCATCAAATTAGCTTTAATCATGATACAGTCAGGCATGAGCCCCTTTAACACACTGTGGTGGTGTGAGAGATACCGGTTTTCGTACAAGGCTCCTGGCTCATACCTCCCACACCCGTTGTTATCGTCTTTTGTTATAACGTTGGCTGTGTTAGGTCTCGGGCAGCCTCTGACCTCTTGCCCCCTTTCAGATTAGAGTTCTGTCCCAAGGGAGGACCCTAATCTTCCCTGCCTTTCTGATTGTGGGTCTAAGACCCTCCCATGAGAGCGACCCCCATAGCCTGTGGGAGGTATGCTGATATCTGGAAGCTTCTGTAACAACCCTAGAGGACTGGGATCCGGGAGCTTCCAGAGAGCTGAACATTTGGAGGTTCCTGGAGGGTGACGCCCAGGAAGGGCATAGAAGTTCCGTGTCCCTTCCCTCTACCTCTGCCTACCTGTCTCTTCATCCGTATCCTTTGCAGTAGCAATATCCTTTATAATAAATCAGTCGACGTGTTTCTCTGAGTTCTCTGAGCTCCTCCAGCAAATTAGCCGAACCCAAAGAGGGAGCCATGGGAAGCCAGCCTGTTGGAAGTTCCGGAAGCCTGGGCCTGTGGCTGGTGTAGGGGGCCAGGCAGTCTTGGGGACTGAGCCCTCAACCCGTGAGATCCGGGAAGATGGTGTCAGAACGCCCAGAGCACACCCAGCTGGCGTCAGCTGCTAGGTGTGTGGGAAAACCCCACACATTTGGCCACAGAAGGCTTCTGTGCTTATGACTGCCGTGGTGTGAGAGCAGAGGAGAAACACCATTTGAGGAGAGGTTTTCCCGACACACACATTAACAAGATCTAGTTTGTTAATCCTAGTAACAATATATAAGTCCAGTAACTATTGCAACTTTGAAGCAATGCTAAGCAGAAACAATGTTTCAAGTTATCTGCAACAATTATAATGTGATAGAAACTATCTCTGATGTGTCTTGGTGACAAAGTCACAGACACTTCAAGACCACTCCATTTGCATGCATAATGGAAGGAAATGCTAAATTTCACTTCAAAGTTAGCGGGAAAAAAAGTAATTTTTTCATTCAAGTTCATGAACACACTAAATTAAGAATCCCACCCTATTCTAAATATAAGACATTCATTCTGAATTGCATCATCATCACATAACTACTAACTTGTTAGTGGTATATAATCGAACAAAAGAGCATATATATGCTATAAATTTTGACAAATAACATTCAAAGTAAATGTATGCTAAAATGTATGTCTTGATGAGATGGACGAGGTTGGGAGTTTTTTCAAATTAGTTTTTCTGTGGGTGGCTAATACCTACTACTGGAATGATAGAGAGTTCAGCATCAATTATCTTCCTAGTGTTTATTTGGAGGGGTGTAAGCATGGAGGAAATTTTGTCCATGTACAGAGTTTCATTGAGCAACAGGATGCGATTGTGTGAACTCCTCCAGAGTTATGAGTCAAAAGTCACATGGTAGGCTGGGCACGGTGGCTCACGCCTGTCATCCCAGCACCCTGGAGGCCGAGGCGGGCGGATCGCTTAAGCCCAGGAGTTCAAGACCAGCCTGGACAACATGGCAAAACCCCATCTCTACAAAAAATACAAACATTAGCTGGGCGTGGGGGTGAACACCTGTAGTCCCAGCTACTTAGGAGGCTGAGGTGGGAGGACTGCCTAAGCCCAGGAAGCAGAACTTGCAGTGAGCTGAGATTGCACCACTGGAATCCAGCCTGGATAACAGAATGAGGCTCTATCTCAAGATATTGATGGTTTCCCCAAAGCCTCCTAGAGGGCAGCAGTGACAGAAACTGCATTCCGGCTGAACAGGGTCCCAGAACAGGACGGTCAGCCAGGCCCCCGCTCTTCCTGGCAGAGTCTCTGCATAGGGACCCTGGGTTCACAGAATAGGCTCCTAACCGGAGACAACCCCACCTGGCCCTTCCGGCTCTAAGCAATCACCTTCACCAACTTCTGCTTCAAAGCCATTCATGCTCTGAAACTGAAAAGAGAGCCACTTGCTCTGGAAGACCTCCAAAACATCTTGGAAAAGGTTCAGAGCCCAGGGCCTCTGAGTACCTTGGTGGCTAGCACTGACTTGCCAGGACTTGGTTCACGCACTTCTAAAATGGCAGGAGCGCACTGGCAGGGAGCCACATAGGCACAGTTTCCCCGCTGAGTACCAAGCACGGCTCTCCTCCCACACCCCACAACTACAAGCATCTGGCTGCTGAATGATGGATGGCTTAACTTAGTTACTCCCCTAATATCCGAGTGCTCCCCAACAGGATATCGTGTGAACTTCGATCCAGCAATGGTTTCTCCCATAGCCGAATCCAGGAATCAGAGGAGAGACATGAAAGTGGTCTCTCTCGCTCACTGTCCGCTAACCCATGCGAGGACCTTTGCTGTATGTCCCTTTAACTTAGGCTGATTTAGAGGTTTTGCTTCTCAAAAGAAGACATAATTGTTCTAATGAATGGAAGTTGAAACTGCCACCTGGTCATTTCACGCTCCTCATGCTACTGAATCAACAGACAAAGAAAGGGGTTACTGTGTGTGCTGGGATAATTGATCCCAGTTACCCGAGGGAAATTGGTTTGCTGCTATGGAAGGAGAGAAGAGAGACTATGTCTGGAATTCAGGGATATTTCCAGATCCAAGTAAAGATGAATGGAAAATTAAGCAATGTACCAAAGTAAAATCACAAAAGATTCAGACCCTTCAGAAATGAAGGCTTGGGTTACCTCACAATGTAAAAAAACTCTGTCAAGATGAGGCAACAGATAAGAGCAAATGGAATCTAGGAAAAAAAAAAAGTAGGAAAAGGAAATTATTATGCAAAACGAAATGAATCTAGGTACAGACCTTGTACCTTTCACAAAATTAAAATAGATTATAGACCTAAACATAAAACAAAGGCTGGGTGTGGTGGCTCACACCTGCAATCCCAGCACTCTGGGAGGCCGAGGAGGGGGGATTTCCTGAGCTCAGGAGTTCGAGAGGAGCATGGACAATATGGTGAAACCCCATCTCTATTAAAATACAAAAAAAAAAAAAAATTAGCTGGGAGTGGTGGCGGGCGCCTGTAATCCCAGCTACTAGGGAGGCTGAGGCAGGAGAATCGCTTGAAACCCGGAGGCAGAGGTTGCAGTGAGCCAAGATCACACAACTGCACTCCAGCCTGGGCGACAGAGTGAGACTCCGTCAAAAAACACACACACACACACACGAAACACAGCTTCTAGAAGATAATATGGGGGAAATACCGAGACCAGACCTTAGGCTTGGCAACAAGTTTGTAAATACACCATAATAATGATGCATGAAAAGAAATGTTGTTAAGTTGGACTTCACTAAAATTAGAAGCTTCTGTTTTGTGAAAGACACTGTGAAGAGAATGAAAAGACAGGCAACGGACCGGGAGAAAATATTTGCAAAACATATCATGGCAAAGGGCCTGTATACAATGTACATATTAGGTTGAGTACATAATTCAAACTCAACAATTAAAAAGTAACCTTGTTAAAATGGGGAAAATATTTGAACAGACCCTTCACTAAAGAGGACACACGGATGGCAGGTAAGTATACAAAAGATGCTCCCAGAGTTCGAGGCTTCAGCGAGCCACGATTGCACCACTGAACTGACGCCTCCGTGACCGAGACCCTGTCTCCAAAATACAAACAAACAAAAAGCCGAAACAGAAAACCCAAAACAAATTAAGACGCTCCATAGCATATGCCATCAGGGACTTGCAAATTAAACCAGTGAAATACCAGGACACACCTATTAGAATGGCCACCATCTTTTAAAGTGACGCCAAACACTGGTGAGGACGTGGAGAAAGAGGAGCTCTCATTCACTGCTGGTGGGAATGCAAAATGGCGCGGCCACTTGGAAAGAGAGTCTGTCTCACAAAACTCAAAGCTGTCTTCACATGCAATCTGGCAGTCACGCTCCTAGGTATTTACTCAAAAGAGTCGAAAATACATCCACACAAAAACCTGCATACAAATGTTTAGCAGCTTTATTCATAATTACCAAACACCGTCCTTCAGTAGGCCGGTGTGTTAACAAACTGTGGTACGTAAGACAGTAAATTATTATGCAGTCGTAAGAAGAAACGAGCTATGAAGCCGTGAATACATGGCAGAACCTAAAATTCGTGTCACGCGGTCAAAGAAGCCAGTCCGAAAAGGAGACATCCTTTATGATTTCAACTACATGACAATCTGGAAAAGACAAAACTACGGAGACAATAAAAAGAGCAGTGGTTTCTGCAGGTTGGGAGAAGGAGGGGAAAAAAGAGCAGAGCACAGGAGGGTTTTAGGGCAGTGAAGCGATTCCGTATGGAAGACTGGGAGAAGGAGGGAAAACCGGGCAGAGCACAGGAGGGTTTTAGGACCTGAAGCTTTTCCGTGGCACTGTCATGATAGGCAGGTGATATTCCTCCAAATCCATAAACCTTTGCAACACCAAGAGTGAACCCTACTATAAAGCATGGAGACTTTAGTTAATAATAATAATGTATCAGTATGGTTTACTAACTGGAACAAATGTACCACACTAATGCAAAAGGTGAATAATAAGAGAAAATGTGTGTGCTGAGAGGGGAGTGGTGTCATGTGAGAACTTTCTGCATATAGTTCAATTTTTCTATAAATCTAAAATTGTTCATTAAACATAGTCTATTAGACAGGCATGGTGGCTCACATCTGTAATCCCAGCACTTTGGGAAGCTGAGGCAGGCGAATCACCTGAGGTCAGGAGTTCGAGACCAGCCTGGCCAATATAGGGAGACCCCATCTCTACTAAAAATACAAAAAATTAACTAGGCATGTTGGGGCATACCTGTAGTCCCAGCTACACAGGAGGCTGAGGCTGCAGAATTGCTTGAACTTGGGAGGCAGAGGTTGCAGTGAGCCAAGATTGTGCCACTGTACTCCAGCCTGGGCAACAGAGCAAGACTCAGTCTCAAAAAAAAAAAAAAAAAAAAAAGCCTATTAATTTAAAGTAATGAATAATGCATCAGTGGACTGTAGAAAAAGTCTCAAATCTGATGAAAACTATAGGCCATGGATTAAAAAGCCCAACACAACTCAAGCACAAGAAACAAACAAAATAAACCGTGGTACATTATAAATTACTTAAAACCAATGATTAAAAAGAAAACACAAAAAGCAGTCAAGAAACACACATAATGTGCAAAGGAACAGATTAGAACGACAGCCAACTCCTTGTCAGAAATAATGCAAGACAGAAGGCAGTGGGTCAACAATTTTCAACAGAGCAATGTTGTCAACCTAGAATTCCATGCCTAGCAAAAATATCTTTCAAAAACAAAGGAAAGACATTTTTAAAACATATGGAGGTTGAAAGAACTCATCACCAGTAGACCTGCTCTATCAAATTGCTGTATAGCTTTATACATATACATATATATATATATATATATATATTTTTTTTTTTTTTTTGGCATAGTCTCGCTCTGTCACCCAGGCTGGAGTGCAGTGGTGTGATCTTGGCTCACTGCAATTTCCACCTCCTGGGAAGAATCAAGAGATTCTCCTGCCTCAGCCTCCAGAGTAGCTGGGATTACAGGCACGTGCCCCCATGCCCAGCTAGTTTTTCCATTTTTAGCAGAGGCGGGGTTTCACCATGTTGGTCAGGCTGGTCTCGAACTCCTGACCTCGAGTGATTCACCTGCCTCGCCCTCCCAAAGTGTTGGGATTACAGGCGTGAGCCACCCTGCCTGGCCACCTTTCAATGTTTTTAATGCACATATAATCAAATACAAATATAGGTACAGAGACATATTTGGCCTTTGGGTCACTGCTTAACAAGGGTGTAATAATTCTATCACTTTTCCAAATGTTGCCTTTCTCATTCAGTAATACCCAATGGATGTCCCTTGATGTCAGTGTTTTCGTAGATATACAACACACTATGATGCACATATTCTGTAAATTACTAAATTCCTCTTTAAGAAGAACACGATTGAGGTCAACTGTGGCCTAGAGATAAGTTACAGGACAAATAAGGCCACAGCAGCTCTGAATTTTCTTCCTTTTGGTTATGTGTATGTTTGTATATATTACTTTCCTCTACTCTTTTCTCCTATTGTTTTACGTAGTAATCACTGATGGTGGTTAACTGTACAATTTAGTTTTCAGATTTAGAACATTTGGGTGGGAGTTTGCTTGGACTCGAGAGGGACTTTACATCACACTGAGATGGACACAGCAACTAATGGCACTTTCGTCTCACGTTTCTGGATGAGAGCAATGTAATTGGTACAAATTATGGCTGCATCTTATTGGGAACAAGCACGAAGGTGTTTTGTGTGGCAGTTCAAATATGGGTAAAGGGAATCAATGGAAGGAAGTAGGAGGACTGTGCCTACTGTTTACCTTAGTCTCTCGACCCATTGTCTATATTCTGTTCTGTAATGCTGGGGCTGACACTACATTTCTCAGTCTAGTTTGTGTTGCTGTAACAGAATATCTGAGACTGGGAAATTTACAATGAACAGAAATTCATTTTCTTACCATTACAGAGGCTGGGGAGTCCAAGACCAAGGCGACAGCATTTGGTGAGGGTCCTGTTGCTGTGTCCTTTAATGATAGAAGGCAGACAGGCTGAGAAGGGAGGCAGGACACAGACAAGAGGGGTCAAACCTACCCTTTCATGACAACATTAATTCTGCCCATGAGGTCAGAGTCCTCCTGGCCTAATCACCCTCAAAATTTCTACCTCTTAATACTGTCACATTGGCAGCCCAATTTTAGCACAAGTTTGGGAGGGGCCAAACCCTCAAACCACAGCACTCTGCACACTGCACTTGCTTTTTCCTTGATAGCAGACTTCTGATTAGGTTCTGCCAATGGGAGCTCCTAGGAGTTTGAAAGATGGAAAGAGAGGAGCTACTCTCTCCTATTTTCCTGTTTCTGTCAGTTGGCTCCAGCTCCAGTTGAGTCCCACCCACTTCATGCTGAGCACCAGTGGCAAGGAACCCTGCTCCGAGCACTGCTTGCCGTAGGTTCCGGTAACCTTACCTCTCTGTTTTTGCACCACCACCCCCAGCCATGGAGCGGCAGCTGCTTTAGTTCCTAATCTCTGGCTTGTTTCACCTCCCATTTTGCCCTTCCAGCCTTCCAGCACCTACGTAACCAATTCATCAGGTTCGACTCCCTCTGTTTGAGTTACCAGTGCAGTTTTCACTTTCCTGTCTGGACCCCGACTGACACAAATCCCATCTCACACTGTGAATCTTAGATCCTGAGTAACGGAAGCTTACCTAACAAATATCTGACATCGCAACCTCAATCAGCGAGCCAGAAGTCCGTTAGCATGGTCCTCCAGGCTACAGACACAGTGAAAAGAGAATGCTTGTGCACCCACCATGACAAACAGTCCATGCCTTCTTAGCCCAGTACTGACTGCAGTGGAATTGCATTGCTGAGTGCTTACTGGACATCAGCTACCACTGGCAGTTACATTCACATAGAGAATGTGAGTGTAGAAGCTCTATCATCCCTTCCTGCCTTCAAGGTGCTTTTCACAGGGGAGGTCAATATTCTCAATGTGGGACAGGTGCATTACAGAGTTATGTGCAAAGTAACTGGGGAGGAAGAGGAAGAAAAGATTTATAATGTCTCTTCCCTGCACTCTCAGCACTCACCACCTGCCCGCATGCTATGCATTTGTTTACTCAGTTAAAATATGAGCTCCACGAAGGGGCATGTTTTATCTGTTTCACTCACAAAACAATTCCCAGCACTGAGCAGAGCGACCAACACACCATAGGTGCTGAATAAAAATGTTCAAATGAATTAAAGAAATTATCAAACAAGTGAACAAAAAGATATGCTTGAAGAGGCTTTGTATAATATTAATACTATATCAATAAAGTGTGAACAATTTAAATAACAATATAGGATAGGGGCCGGGCACGATGGCTCACGCCTATAATGCCAGCACTTTGGGAGGCCGAGGTGGGTGGATCACCTGAAGTCAGGAGTTCGAGACCAGCCTGGCCAACATGGTGAAACCCATCTCTAGTAAAAACACCAAAAATTAGCTGGGAATAATGGCGGGCACCTGTAATGCCAGCTACTCAGGAGGCTGAGACAAGAGAATCGCTTGAACTTGGGAGGGAGAGGTTGCAGTGAGCCGAGATCGTGCCATTGCACTCCAGCCTGGGCAACAACAGAGAAACTCTGTCTCAAGAAAAAAATAAAAATAAAATAAAATAAATATATGTATATACACACACACACACACACACATACACACACAGGACAGATTACACACCTTTGGAAATATTTTGAGCCATGCATCCATTAAAAATAAAACTCTGGGTGGCTCGGGCCTGTAATCCCAGTCTTTGGAAGGCTGAAACAAGTGGGTCCCTTGAACCCAAGAGTTTAAGATCAGCCTGGGCAACATGGTGAAGCCCTGATCTACAAAAAAAAAAAAAAATGCCAGGCATAGTGGCATGCACCTGTAGTCCCAGCTACTCCAGTTACTCGGAAGGCTGAGGAGGGAAAAATCACTTGGACCTGGGAGGTCGAGGCTGCAACGAGCCAGGATTGAGCCACAGTACTTCAGCCTGGGCAACAGAGTGAGACCCTGTCTCAAAAATAAATAAAAATAAATAAATAAATAAATAAACAAAACTCTAACAATGTGCTTGTGCTCAAAGTTGTTCATGATGTAATACTTTCTTTATTCTTTCTTTTTTTATTTTTGAGACAGGGTCTTGCTCTATAGCCCAGGCTGGAGTGCAATAGTGCCATCATCTCAGCTTGCTGCAACCTCTGCCTCCTGGGCTCAAGCAATTCTCATGCCTCAGCCTCCTGAGTAGCTGGGACTACAGACACATGCCACCATGCCTGGTGAATTTTTGCATTTTTGGTAGAGACAATGTTTCACCATGTTGCCCTGGCTGGTCTGGAACTCATGAGCTCAAGTGATTTGCCCATCTTGGCCTCCCAAAATGTTAGGATTACAGTTGTGAGTGACTGTGCTGGCTGATGTAGCATTATTTATTTATTTGAGACACAGTCTCGCTCTGTCACCAGGCTGGAGTGCAGTGGCACGATCTCGGCTCACTGCAACCTCCGCCTCCCAGGTTTAAGCGATTCTCCTGCCTCAGCCTCCCGAGTAGCTGGGGCTACAGGCATCCGACACCACATCCAGCTAATTTTTGTATTTGTAGTAGAGACAGGGTTTCACAGTGTTGGCCAGAATGGTCTCTATCTCTTGACCTCGTGATCCGCCCGCCGCGGCCTCCCAAAGTGCTGGGACTACAGGCATGACCCACCATGCCTGGCCAGCATTATTAAGTAAAGAAAAAAGCTCACAACAAAAGTTTGCTGTCCAAAGTTCATTCCTTTTTCCTAGGAACAGCACCCAAACTTGCTTCTAAGAACCACCTCTTTCCATCCTCACCACGTGGCCAAGGGGTTGCCTCCTCAGGAGTGTCCCCTGGCATAAGCCAGTCAGCACATCCCATCCAACTGGCCACATCTGTGGTCATGACACCCAATTATGGAAAATAAGATTGTAAGAGAGTTTCCTGAGGCTTCTGTAAAAAAGAAAATGTTATTTTTCTTCTTAAGGAGTCACTCAGTAAGATCGTCTCTCTTGCCCCGAGTGGCACAGAATGATGACAGGTCACTTTGCTGCCACGTTTGGTGGAGATGCAGACAGTGGATCTGACAGCTCAGAGAACAGAGTGAAGAGAAAGAGAAACCAACTCATTCAAACCACTTATTCACGTCTCCCCGAAGGTAACCCTGCTCTGGAGTTTCAGTTTGGTAAGCCTATGCATTCTATTACTGCTTGGGTCCAGACGAATTGAGTTTCCTGTCATTTGGGATTAAAGGAGTCTGGACTGATATGCAGAGCATGATTCCAACGTGGTTTTCTAAACATATTTTAAACATACAATCAAAATTTTAGAAGTATCATCAAAACCCACTATTTTCACCTACCAATCCACTCCTCAGTGTGCAGGCGCTTGCTTTTATTTCTCCAAGAAATAGCTCTGGTAGCCAATGAGATTGATTTATACACAAATGGAAAGAGAGTTTCCAGATAAATCCTGCAACAGACAATAGTGGCTTGTGGCAGCATGGTTGTGGTGGATGCGTGAGAGAGAGTGATGGGGGGTGTGTAGAAAAGGTCAAAAAGAACGTTGAAGAAAAGGTTAACAGTGGTTGTCTTGGTTAGTATATTGCTTTGTTTTTCTTTTTACTTATTTGTACTTTCTAAGCTTTCTAGAATAAACTTGTATTTCTGGGTCATATTTCTGGGTCTCTGCCCTAGCTCACAGGATGGATATCAGTATTGACATGATATCAGTATAATTTTAATCTCAACCTAAGATAATACAGTACACTGAGTTCCTAATTCTGTTTGCTTAAGATGCAAATTCTTAGAAGTTACAGGATGACACAGACTGGGGAGTTTGTTAAATAGACTGAATAAAGCAAGAGACACAGATTGGGGGGGTTTGCTAAATAGACTGAACGAAGCAAGAACCTAGACTCTTAATTCCAGGTTTTCTTTTCCACTCTAGCTTCAGACTTTGCACCGAATTTTTATTAATGCAAACATCTGAGCACAGAAAGAGTAAGAAGAACCACAGAGAAAGAAGACTTCTCCAGCAGAATAGTAATATCTTCTACATCAGAAATAGGAGCGTGTGGCCTCACTAGTACTACAGCACTTGCTAAAGTCATGAGGAAAGATCCCAAACTCTCTGCAGTTATGCTTTGCAAGCTTCCTGGCGTTGGCCCCGTGTTTGGGGTGTACTAGGAGAGAGTGAGGGGTTCCAAGGGAAGGCCGGAGGTGCTGGCAGATCTCAGGCATCATAAGTAACAATGAGAAAAACACGGATGTGCAGAAATCAATAAGCTGAGACTCACTCAGGAGGCTTTGAGAAGCCAGTCGGTGCCTATGGACCAGGCTGAACATCTGTCAGGCAAACAAAAAGCAAACTGAGAAGAACAAAGGCGAGAGGGATTATTTTCACTCAAGTTCTTCTTCAGGCTCAGCAGGTGACATCCAATCTGCTTGGCCTTCCTTCCTTCTGACACTGAAACTCCACGGAGGGTATGCTGCCCAGCAAACCCCACACCAGCAACCCCAGCACAAAAGAAGGAGGAAGAAAAAACGCAGATGGAAAATTCAGGCAGAGCCACACTGTGGCCATGTCAAAGCTTCCCACGTCCTCGCTAATTTCCACAGAACCATTCTGCTTGAGTGGCAGAACCATTAATCTCCAAGGGGCATGTAAGAGCAGTTAATTGAACTCTTACTCTCCTCCTTTTTTATTCTTAAGGCCAGAAGCTGGGGAAAAGGAGGAAAGCGGAGGAGCCACAGGTCTTTGCAAAACGAACAGAGCTCAGAGACAGCCAGATCCCAGGCACGGGGCGCAGCCATTAGTAACAAAAACGGTTCCCAGTGGGGAAGCCACGCTGTGCCATGTGCTGGCTTCTCTCACTGCCTTCAGTCTTCACCCAGCTGCTATGAGGCTACCCACAGCTTTGTGCACACTCAAGAGACAAGGTGTCCCCGGGGCTGGGAGTGGGGCTGCCGCAATTCTTCCTTGTTCAGCGGTTGACAAAACCGCTCAGGAATTACCCCATATTCCCAGAGCCGGTATGTGCCTGGGTGCTAGTGCATTACAAACCTACCAACAAAATTAAGATCATCAAAGAACATTTATAAGGCCGCTTGGGGGTCAAGTTTTATGGGTTAAGTTTAGACATACCCAACACTATGATTTTTAAATATGTCCACACATTCTTTGATATTCCTCCCTTCAAAAGGCAGAGTCTCCTTCCTTTCCCGTAAGCGTGGCAGCGCCTCACAGCTCACTTCGCACACACAGAACACGAAGCAACGAAGAGGTGTCACTTGTCATAAGAAAGCGTGTGTACCCTGCTCACTTCCTCGGGTCTCTTGCTCTGGGGGAGTCCAGTTGCCATGTGGTGAGGGCACTCAAGCAGCGCTGCGGAGAGTCCTTGTGGTGAGGAGCTGAAACCCCCCACCCAGCAGCCAACACTCACTGGCCAGGCATGGGATTCAGCCGTTTCAGAAGCAGATCTTCCAACCGGGTCGAGGCCAAGGTCAAGCCTTCAGACGACTTCAGCCCAGCTTCATGGCGGTGTCTAAGACACCCCTAGCCCGAACTGCCCAGCAAAGCTACACTGACAGACTGTGTTAGAGGAAAACTGTTTAGTATTAAACCATTTAATTTGGGGGTAATTTGTCATGCGTCAATAGATAGCTCAGACTTCCACCTTTATCTACCTTATGCCTAGTATGAGATACCACAGTTGCCAAGGCTGAAATGTCACGTAAATGCCCTATCCCTTTCGGTGAAACTGGAGACTGGCAGGCACTGTGGAACCACAAAGCTGACAAAGCTGTTCCCCTAACTCAGGTTGCTCTCCCAGGGCACCGCTGGACTGCACTTCTCAGCCCCCTTGCAGCTGGGTGCAAGGGGACTGAGGTGGGATCAGTGGAATATGGGCCAAAGTGGTTACCCTGCTTCCAAGCCTGACTCATAAAACCTTCCCCGGTGGCTGCTATAAACCGAATGCGCCCCAGAATTCACATGCTGAAGGCCTAAGCCCCAGTGTGACCATGTTTGGAGATAGGGCTTTGAGGAGGTAAAGTTGAGTGAGGTCATGAGAACAGGGCCCTGAGCCATAGGCTTGGTGACCTCACCAGAAGAGGAAGAGAAGCCTTTCTCCTTCCACATGAACACACCAAGGAAAGGCCAAGCGAGGACACAGCGAGAAGGCAGCCATCTGCAGCCCAAGGAGAGAGCCCTCCCCAGAGCCTGACCCTGCTGGTGCTTCCATCTCAGACTTCCAGCCTCCAGCACTGGGAGAAAATAAACTCCTGCCGTTTAAGTCACCCAGTCTATGGTATTTTGTTCCGGCAGCCTGAGCAGACTGAGGAAGGTTCTCCATGCTCCCTCTTTTCCAATCTGCGTGCTGGATATTGAGACTCAGGGCAACCTCGGAAATCACACATGGAAGGTGGCAGACCCCGTCGGCTCGGGTGCCTGAATGGACCTCCCACCACTGCTGTAACCGCTCCGCAGGGTCACCTCCCGTGAGCTTCACAAGAAAGGAACTTCTACTGTGTTTTGCCACTGAAAGTTCAGGCTTGTTGGTTATGGCAGCTAGCATTCTATAACTAATACCTGTTACACTCGTGGTGTTAATTGTATCAGAGTTTCTTTGTATGTTTGCTAACACGAGGGAATCCCTATTTTATTAATTTATTTCACTAATCTGTAGTTT
This sequence comes from Trachypithecus francoisi, assembly GCF_009764315.1. Lineage (NCBI taxonomy): Eukaryota > Metazoa > Chordata > Mammalia > Primates > Cercopithecidae > Trachypithecus > Trachypithecus francoisi. Next base: position 613,449 of record NW_022681460.1, read on the forward strand.
CAAGTCCCGCGGACTGACTCAGAAAACAATGACATACAACTGCCTGTGGTGAGGGCCGGTTTCTTGTTCAGGATCATGCATTCCAGTGCCTCTATGAGCCCAGGGCTATGGTTTTGGGGGTGCCTGTTTGACTCTAATGGATGCCGTCAGACAACTCTTGTTCACAGGGTGAGAAATCTTCACTTGTCAGTGAAATCTTTGAGTGCTGGGTTAGAAACAAGGCACAAGCAGGTTGTGTGTAATGCTAGGGTACCAGGTGTTCTAGCATGTTTGCTATGCTTTCTCTCTTTCTGAAAGATGTTAATCTCCTTCTACATCTGGGGCACATTAACGCACTGTCCAACATTCCCAAGGGGAATAAAACGTTCTTTCCCCTGTCATTGGGAAAGCCACGTTTTCCCAGAGAATTCAGCGTAGTGTTTGCTTACATGGAGGCTGGTGGTTACCATTTCCTAATCCCTAACCTGCAGGTCAAAACTTCAGGTGTATACGAATGCATTACTTGACTTACGTGCCTCAGTTTTCTTTCTTTCTTTTTTTTTTTTTTGAGACAGAGTTTCACTCTGTCACTCAGGCTGGAGTGCAGTGGCACCATTTCAGCTCACTGCAACCTCCACCTCCCAGGTTCAAGCAATTCTCCTGCCTCAGCCTCCCAAGTAGCTGGGATTACAGGCATGCAGCACCACGCCCGGCTAGTTTTTGTATTTTTAGTAGAGATGGGGTTCGCCATGTTGGCCAGGCTGGTCTGGAACTCCAGACCTCAGGTGATCCACCCACCTCAGCCTCCCAAAGTGCTGGGATTACAGGCCTGAGCCACCGCGCCTGGTCAGTTTTCTCATCTACACAGTGGGCTTAACGATAGTATCTACCTCGAAGGAGTGTTGTGAAGATTGGGCTGGATAATATGTGTCAATCATGGATCACAGTGACCAGTGTACAACATCAGTAAGTCATGACTATTAATGTCACTGTGGTGACAGTGAGAGATTGCTGCTACCCCTGCCAAGGAATGAAAAGTCCTACATTTCAATCCCATTTCCTGAAGGAACCCCCAGGACAGCCCTTTCACCTGGCCATTGGGAGCGGGTGGCCCAGGCCTTCTTGCAATTCTCTACCTGGTTACTGGTTCTACTGGCCACCTCAGACCTCTAGCCTGTGACAGCACAGCCACCCTCTCCCTGCAGACATGCCACTCACAAACAGGGTCCCGAGGGGCCCAGAGGGGACAGGGCTCTGCGAGACTCACTTTCTTACCAGATGAGACTGTTGAATCCAAGAAAATGGGGCTGTGCTCTAGGAACGTGTGGGACTCCTTTGTCTAGAGCCATTCGCCTGAGCAGCCTCCCGGGTCCCACGATGGTCCGACTCCGTCACCCGCGCTGAATTCCTAGTCCTGCTCTTTGTGCCTATTTCTAACGAGGACCAGGAGGTGGGGAGGAGAGAAGGAGAGGAGGTGAGGAGGGGGGAGGAGAGGAAGGTGAGGAGGATGGTGACATGTGAGCATGAGGACCAGGATCTCAGAATCCCTGAAGGCAGATTTGCAGCTGCTCCTCTTCCCCACACCTGCCAATCACCATGTCCTGCAGATCTGCCTCCTAAGCACCTCTCAATTCACCACCCTGCTGCAGCACAACTCTCTTTCTAATATTTACGTATTTATTTATTTTGAGGCAGGGTCTGACTGGGTTTCCCAGGCTGCAGTGCAGTGCAGTGGCACCATCTTGGCTCACTGCAACCTCCGTTTCTCTGGTTTAAGTGATTCTCCTGCCCCAGCCTTCTGAGTAGCTGAGATGACAGGCACGTGCCACCACGCTTGGCTAATTTTTGTATTTTTAGTAGCCACGGGGTCTCACCATGTTGGCCAGGCTGGTCTTGAACTCCTGACCTCTAGTGATCCACCCACCCTGGCCTCCTGAAGTGCTGGGATTACAGGCGTGAACCACCGTGCCCAGCCTCTTTTTTAGAACCCAGCCTTGGCTGTGACTTGGTCTCTCTTCCTCCAGTTGAACTCGAACAACTGCTGGAATGACTGATCAAAATCCCAAGTCTCACCACTCACCCCCTACTTAAAATGCTTGGTTGGCTTCCTGAAGCCTTCAGAATGAAGTCCAGGGCTCTCCATCTGCCCTCTCCTCATTCTCCTTTGCAAAATGTTACTGATCTTCCTACAGCTACGGGAGCTTCCAGCTGCCACAACAAGGCCACATGCAACTGCTGGGCATAGAGGTTGCCGGACGGCTGTTCCTGCCTCCTGCTCTTTTAGTCTCTCCTGCTGAGCCCTCAGATGCTGGTGTGCCCGGGTTCTTTATGGCTCATCTCTCTTCCCCAGAAATTTCACCCAGACCCATGCTTTCAATCTACAACAATTCAGCACCTAAATGGCTGTTTTCAGTCTGTTAATCTGCCATTTACTTCCTCATTCATTTATTAAATAAATCACCAAAGATTCATGGGGTTTCTTGCATACCAGGAAAGAAAGGGTAGGAAAAAATGGCCACATATAAAGTACTGGAGAGTCTAATGAAGAGATCAGAACAAGCACAGAAGCAACAACAGAAAGACTAAATGCCATAAGCAAGATAGAAACAAGATCTGTGGAAGCTGGAAAAAGGCAGAAATTGTTTTATCAGCAGTATCAGGAAAGGTTTCTTGAAGAGGGAATTTCATTCACTCAGCACAATCTTTTGGGCACACACTATCTCCCAGGCACATAGGCATTTAGGAGGGACCCAAAGGGGGAACAGAATTTTGACTGCGCTGGAGGAACTACAGAGGAGTGAGGAAAGGAGGCGTGGAGGGCTGAGGGAATAGTAGGTAGAGGCAACCGGCAGAGTGAATGGGTTCCGTCTTCTGGCAATAGGGCCCTGGTTGTCCTCTCAAAAACTACCGCTTCCTCTTCACGTAACCGGGGAAAGCTGACCTTTACTCCCAGCTCCAGGGCTGGGTCCTCTGCGGCTTCAGTCAGTCAGCATTTCCCATCTTCCTGATGAGAGCAGTTACTTCAAGGACAGGCTTGTGGCCCAGTTAGAATCAGTGACGTCAGAGTACACGAGAGGCAAATACACAAGGCAAACCAGATAAACGAAGGAAAACTTGGATTCAGTGACTGGACCAAGTCTCGCCTGAAGTCCCTTTATTGTTTAAGCCATTTTTAGTTGGGTTTTTCTTTACCCGTAACCTGCAAAGTCCTGTAGACACAGTGAATAAAGATGTTGAGGCAGGGAAGCAGGGGAAGTCCAAGAAACTACAGATTGTTCTAGAAGTTAAGCAAGCAACAGGAGATACATCTGCAAAGATAGATTTTTTAATCATTGTAATAAGTCTTTAAATGTAACAATAGCAGCTGTTACTTATAATGACCACTTATTTCATGTCAGGCACTCTTTTAGGTTGTATATGTTAATTGATTTACTTAGTCCAGTGAAATTGATGCCACCATTGTCCCTCCTTTTTAACAGATGTGGAAACCGAGGCACTGGATAGACTGACTTATCCACGGTGGCAGTTGCTGGATGACAAAGCCAAGGCTCACACCCTTCATCTCACTTCAGGGCCTGAACTCTGAAACATCATGCTGTTGTTTGTAGTTTTCAGTGAACCGTAAGAAGCTAAAAGATATGTAATCTTACAAGCTTTGGGGTCAGATTCACCTTCTTCCACTTTCTAGGTAGCGTGACTTTGGAAAAGAATTGAACCTCTCTGAGTCCCGGGTTCTCCATCTATGTGACGAAATGGAGGTGCTGTCCGAAATGAACTCATGCACTGAAGGAGCCTAGCACCACTGTCAAGCTCACAGGCAGGCGCCTTTGCCTTCTCCCGTTCCTGCCTCCTGCTGTCCTGTTCCTGCCTCCCGCTGTGCCAGCTCATTGTCCTGGATTCTGGCCGGTTGGGTTAACATGAAGCTCCTTTCTTACCTTTGTTGACCTACAGTGGCTAACAAAACCCAGTTGCAGACCCGGGAGGAGCAAGAAGCACTTTCCTTTTATGTCTGCAGCCCGACGTAATCCTCCTCCCAGAGTCTCCCAGAGAGGAGAGACTGTCGGCTGTGCCCCTCCCCTTAAGCCCACTGCTCTGCTTGGCTCTTGCTCGAGACATATGGCAGGGGCTTTGTCTTCAAATATGTCTGCTTTCAAGTTGAATACAACCATTGTCTGGGCCTGGGCCCTCCAGGAATTTACTGATGAGGGCAGGTTGATGACGGCACAGAATTTCAGTTGAAAGTTTCCAGTTGGCTGGTTGTCAGCAGCTGAGATGGCCAGGGAGCTGACCTGGGCTGAGATTCCCAAACTGCCCCCTTTTTTTTTTTTTTTTTTGAGACAGAGTCTTGCTTTGTCACCAGGCTGGAGTGCAGTGGCTGGATCTCTGTTCACTGCAACCTCCACCTCTCGGGTTCAAGAGATTCTCCTGCCTCAGCCTCCCAAGTAGCTGGGACTACAGGCACCTGCCACACCCGGCTAATTTTTGTCTATTTAGTAGAGACAGGGTTTCACCATTTTAGCCAGGCTGGTCTTGAACTCCTGACCTCAGGTGATCTGCCCACCTCGGCCTCCCAAAGTGCTGGGATTATAGGTGTGAGCCACTGCGCCTGGCCTGGCCTGAACTGCCCCTCTTGTGAGGAAGGCCCGGACACTGTCCCCCACCTAGTCTGAAGACCCTCTTGGACAGTTGGAGGCCCGGGGCATGGCTGCAAGGCTGGGGAGTGGAGTTGAGGTAGCCCATGGCTAACATGCGTGAACAGAATGAAGGGAGTAGCAAAGCAGGCAGGACCCACTGCATGGCTGCCCCAGGGCCAGAGTGACCAGGGCACCCCAGGTGAAACAGAGTGGAATCTGACTGCGGGCCTTCCTCTAACTTTTTGCTCTCGAATAATCTTTGAGATTTACAGAGTACTTGCAAAGATAGTACAGAGTTTCTATATATCCTTCATCCAGCTTCGCTGATGTCAAAATTCTGTGTAACCTGGGTACATGTACCAAAACTAAGAATTAACATTGGTTCTGTGAGTCCATAGGCGGTAATTAATAAACAAATAAATAAAATTAAAATAAATAAAAATTAGCATAGACACGTGTCAAAACTAAGAATGAACACTGGCATATGTATCAAAACCAAGAATGAACATTGGCACGTGTATCAAAACTAAGAGTTTATGTTGACATTTGTATCAAAACTAAGAATTAACATTAGCACATGTATCAAAACCAGCAGTGAACACTGGCACACCACCACTACTAAGCTCCAGACCATATTCAGATTTCACCCGCTCTTCTGCCCCGGGACGCATCCAGGACCCTACACCGCATCTGGGTGTGGCGCCTTCTCAGGCACTCTGGTCTGTGACCGCTCCTCAGGCTTTCCTTGAATGTCCCGTGAAGTGGGTTTGTCTGCTGTTTCCTCATGACCACACTGAGGTTGTCGGCTTTGGGGAAGGACGTGAGCTGCCTTAGAGCAATGTGGCTTGGGTGACGTTAGCCTTCATCTCCTGGTTGAGGGGGGTCTGCCAGGTTTCTCCACTGTAAGTAACTAGTTTTTCTATTTAACACTCTGTTCTAAAGCCTCTACATCCAGCCCACACTCAGGGTTGGCGTAGGGAGGGAGCAGGGAAGGACTCACATGTATTGTTTGGAGGGCAGAGGCTTTTGAAAGCAGAAGATGTCTGTTTTGGGTGCCCTAGCTCAGACCAGTGCTTTAGAGAGATTTCCATGAGGCCAGGGCCCTTCTGTGGGCTCACGTTTCTTCAGAACAGCCAAATGTGAACTTTAGAATCCTGATTTGAGCACTGCAGTGCCCCCAGAGAGCTAATGAGAGACGGACAGAGAAGGTACGGCACGTGCAGCCAGCCCCCAGCCCCGGAGGGTGAGTGGAAAAGCCCGCTCCCCAAAGCACCTCCCCTGCGGGGCCTGGCTGACACAGGCCCTCGGCCCACTCCAGACCCCTCCCTGTTGGCATCCCCTGAACTGTCCCTGACCATCAACCCCTCAGGAAAGTGGCCCTTCCCTGTAAGACCCAAAGACCGCTGCCTGACACGAAGGCCTTCCAGGAACCCTCCTGGCCTGTAGGCCCTTGAGACCCCCACTGGACCCTTCCTTTCTCTCCTGTTTGGTTTTCTGACTAAGCTTCTCTCTCAGTTGTGGAACTGCAGTGCACATAAGACACACCCCTCCCTAATTGGGAATGCAGCTTCACACCCAGAGTGGGTTCTCCGGGGTGGGATGAGGGTCCTGAGGAGAGAGGGGTCTGAAACCCTTAACCAGGAGGGTTTTCTTCTGGCCTCTTGGTATTATATTTGTCTCCTCAGTCACACCCCCCTGCCCCTGCTGTTTCTGACTCTCCCTGCCCCAGTGGTTCTAGTTCTGGTCTCGGACGACTCCCCACTGTCTGCTCACTGATGGAGCCGGTCACCTCACTTCCTGCCTGTGGTTCCTGGTGTTGCTTTGTCTTCTCAGGCACTTCTATGACCAAATCAACAAGTCTCCCTCAAAAACCATGTGGTGTGAGCAGCTGAGGCTGAGACAAGAGGTCACCTGCTCCATGTCACATGGTCATGTAGCCCCAGTGCACAGGCAGGAGAGCTGGACCCACGCATTCACTCCGCAAGCATGTACTGAACTAAATGCCAGGCTCCCATCTACTAGACTAGAAGAGAGAACGTCCGGCCCAAAAAGAACAAGTCCATAAACAACAAGCAGGCATTGCCAAAGCAGAGCAGTACTGACCTCTCTGAGGAACTATCATTTGCCAGAGCCAACGGGAATGAGAGGCATGTCCCACAGCCATCAGGAGAGGGAAATGAGTATGTCCTGCAGCCATCTGGGGAAGGAAAGGAGGGGCATGTCCTACAGCCATCAGGGGAAGGAAATGAGGGACATGTCCTGCACCCATCAGGGGAAGGAAATGAGAGGCATATCTGGCAGCCATCAGGGGAAGGAAATGAGCGACGTGTTCTGCAGCCATCTGGGGAAAGAAATGAGGGGCATGTCCTACAGTCATCAGGGGAAGGAAATGAGGAACATGTTCTGCAGCCATCAGGGGAAGGAAATGAGGGACATGTTCTGCAGCCATCAGGGGAAGGAAATGAGGGACATGTCCTGCAGCCATCAGGAGAAGGGAATGAGGGGCAGTCTGCAGCCATCAGGGGAAGGAAACGAGAAGCATGTCCCACAGCCTCCAGGAGAAGGAAATGAGGGGCATGTCTCATAGTCATCAGGGGATGGAAATGAGGGGCATGTACTGCAGCTATCTGGGTAAAAGAATGAGGGGCACATCTGGCAGCCACCTGGGGGAAAGGGATAGGATATGTCCTACAGCCATCTGGGAAAAAGAATAAGAGGCATATCCTGCAACCAACTTGGGATGGGAATGAGGAGTATATCGTGCAGCCATCAGAGAAGGGAAGGAAGGTCACATCCTGAAGCCATCTGGGAAAGGGAATGAGGGGCATGCCCACAGCAATGACGGGTACATCCTGCAGCCATTGGGGCACAGAAATGAGGGGGCATGTCCTGCACCCATTAAGGGAAGAGAATCAGTGGCGTGTCCTGCTCCCACTGGGGAAGGGAATGATGGGTACATCCTGCAGCCATCAGGGGAAAGGAATAATGGACATGTCCTGCATCCATCATGAGAAGGAACTGATGGGCATGTCCTGCACCAATCAGGGGAAGGGAATGGTGGGCACAACCTGCATCCATTAAGGCAAGGGAATGAGTAGCATGTCCTGCCTCCACTAGGGGAAGGGGACAATGGCCCCATCCTGCAGCCATCGGGAGAAGGGACTGACCGGTATGTCTCACACCCATCAGGAAAAGGGAATGATGGGCATTGTGCCCCCACTAGGGAAGGGGAATGAGTGGTATGTTCTACACCCATCAGGGGAAGGGAATGAAGGGTACACCCTGCAGCTGTCTGGAGAAGGAAATTAAATGCAAGTCCTGCAGCCACCTGGGAAGGGGAGTAGGAGTGAGTCCCAGGTCACCAAACAGCAGGCATCAAGCTTGTCCAGCTCCCTCCCAGTCTTCCAAGCAATTCACAGAAGCTGGTGTCCCACAGGCCCATGGAGTCCCCAGGGAGGGCCTCTGCTGATCTAGAAGGCAGCTTCCTGCCTGCTGAGTGGGAAACCAAGGCTGCCCTTCTTGGTCAGGCTCTCTGAGCACCTGCCTCATTTACAAGAGCACCAGGGAAAAGCAGAGCAGGAAGCACGAGAGACCAGCAAGCGCTCCGGACAGCGGGTAAGGTTTTCTTCTGATCTCATGAAGCTTAATGGAAAAGCAAACACTTGGAAATTATTTTCTAACCCACACACACCACAGCAAGGGAACACACTGGCTTCTACAGGTGTCTAGCTGGTGTGACTTCCTGAGATACGGCACCAACCTCACAACTCACTGGAGAATATTCAGAGGCCCCTGAAGGAGAGGGAGCAAGATCCTTCCTGCTGTTACGCTTAAACCTCTTTTCCGTCACCCTCATTGCACCGTGTCTGTGAACATCTGATCACCAGGAAAATGTGGCCCTGGATTAAGCCTAGTGGTTAAATTCTTTAGGCATTTTTTCCCCTTTAAAATAATTAACTCCATTAAAGAATCTGAGAAACAATACAGAGTTCTGGACATGTGGCCTGTGGAGGATGAAAGAAATGAAGGTTCCTTCTACTGGGGAGGCTTCTGCAGACTTTACCCTGAAATTAGAAGATACCGAGTATCTGGAGGGAAGACCCTAAGGCTCCAGCATTCTGCATGCTGATGGCTGTTGTGTTAGGATGTTTTTTTCTGCTCACTTCCTTTTGTTTCTGGAGGTTTGTGCGCCCTGAGGCCCTGGGCTCAGTGACGGAACACATCTCTGGAGTTCCCACGTTCTTTTCTAACCATCCTTAGCTTTCCTGAGCCAGGGACACGAGAGGACAAGGTGATGGGAGCAGGAAGCTCATCTGTGCATGTTAACTTCTTGCCCAGTGAAGGCCAAAAAGCAAAGTTTAGCCCCACACTGATGTGAGGAAATCTAATTTCGCCCACAAAGAGCCCACGGCCAGCTGACAGGTCAGGGAGGGTCTGTCTTGCTGTGCACGGAGGATCCTGCCAGAGGCGTCCGGCTGAGGTTGTCTCTCTTCAGTGACGTGATCAGACACCCAAGGATTCAGGGCAGGGTGCCAGGCCCTGCTGCCCCAGTTGGCTGATGCCTGACGTCTTCACGATGAGACTGGCATGCGGCCAGCAAGGAGCACTCGGGGACATAAGTCATAAGAGAGCAGCATGCATCTATGGTGACAGGACCGGAGCACTCTGCTCCTCCCAGTCTCTTCAGGTTTAAAAGGATCTCTTCCCATTAAAGTCTTACTTAAGTCTAGACTTTAGTCTAAACTTATCCATAAAGATTTTAAAGGTTTGTTTAAAGTATAGATAAAGTGTAACTGTAAGCCCATGGGACCTGCTGCTGGAGAGGGGGATGGAATGGAGATTCTCACAAATGAGAACCAACTCTGGGTCACAGAGCTCCCACCACAGTGGCTCTGAGCCCACTCTCTAGACTGACAGCAGCAGGAGGAGGCAATACTGGAAGAGGAGAAGGGGAGGAAAGAGCTCCTCACTCAGTAGCGATACAACAATACTGAAGGCATTATTTGTACGTCGATTGAAAAGAATAGGAAAAGGAGGAGACTGACTAGTTGCTTAAATTCAATAGTTTTCTTTTTTTTTTTCTTTTCTTTTTTTTTTTTTTTGAGACGGAGTCTGGCTCTGTCGCCCAGGCTGGAGTGCAGTGGACGGATCTCAGCTCACTGCAAGCTCCACCTCCTGGGTTCACGCCATTCTCCTGCCTCAGCCTCCCGAGTAGCTGGGACTACAGGCGCCCGCCACCTCGCCCGGCTAGTTTTTTGTATTTTTTTAGTAGAGACGGGGTTTCACCATGTTAGCCAGGATGGTCTCGATCTCCTGACCTCGTGATCCGCCCGTCTCGGCCTCCCAAAGTGCTGGGATTACAGGCTTGAGCCACCGTGCCCGGCCAATTCAATGGTTTTCTATGCTGTGGCACACCAGAAAATATCCCAGATGAATTGAAAGACTCACTTTTTAAAAGCTAGTGAAAACAGAGAAGTATACTTTATTAGCATAGTTTGAAGAAAGCCTTCAACCTATATTACTAAAATATAGAAGAAACAAACCCAGGAGTCACAAAGGAAAATACTGGCAGACTTCATCACACACACTTAAAACCACCCTACGAGAAAAGCAAACATAAATGAAGCTTTTTTTAAGGTGTCTACTGGAATAAAATACTTGCAAAGTATTTAAGAGGTTAAAAATTAATATGAATAATTTATAAATGAGTTTTTCAAACTGATAAGAAAAAGACAACTCAATAGAAAAATGGGCAAAAAATAAACAGGCGATTCACAGAAGACAGACAAGAAACAAACCTATAAATAAACATACGCATACACATTTATTTTCTAACCTCCTCCTCAACTGTTAGTAAGGGGAAGGCAAGTTTGAGCAAAATAAACAAGTGTGCTCATTACTTGTAGTAGTTGTGTTTTGTAAAGTCACGGCTGTCGACTGAAGAATCGCGAGGTTCATACATTTGGCGAAGAGAGCTTTATTTCTTACAAAGGATTGCACCTTGCAGGCTGGCCATCTTGCGGGCTGGGAAGCAGAAACCAAAAGCAGGCACTTTGAGGGAAGAAAGGCTGGAACAGGAATTTATGCCAAATGGGTTGGCTAAGTAAGTACACATATCTAACAGGTTACTCGGGATAGGTGGATGCATGCATCGAAAGCAAACATGCACGCATGTCTGTCCACATTCAATTTGGGGTAAGCACTTAACGTGTAAATGCACTATAATTATGCTCTGTATGTGGAAGATGAAACAGAGGACACAGAGGCATCCTGTGTGCAGCCACCGTACACCGGCCAGAATCAGTCCGTGGTCGCTGGTCTCTCATCACGAAGGAATGCTGGTCTGTCTTGTGTCCAAACCACAGAAGGGGAGTCTGACAAGTCTTTTGAAAGGGCTGTAGCTTCTGTGGAACCCTTGTGAGAAAGTCTAACGGCGATCAGCGAGGGAGGGGGTATAACAAGGTGTGTCCAACCTCCCCACTCCATCATGGCCAGGAATTCAGGTTTTAAAATTTCTCTGGGGCTCCCTTGGTCAAGAAGGAGCCCGTTCAGTCAGCTCAGGGGCTTAGGATGCCATTTTTCTTTTTCAGCACAAACACTGAATTAGTGAACAGTGAACCATGGCTCACGGAGGAAAGACAGGGTTAGGTTCCCGTGAGCCTCAGGACACAGCTTTTTCATCAACCCATCAGTATAAAACCTTGTTTTATGTATGTTTCTGTTTAAAGACACTTTATTTAGTATGTATTGTGGAGTAAGTAACATGGCCAACGGCACTATAACTCCCGTCTGAATGAAGCTCGTCTAATGCATGTTTTCTCCAAAAGGCACCTCACAGCCTTCTTGCTCTCAGGAACGCGAAGCAGCACTTCCGCACTGTGCTTGAGGCCATTTTAAACAGTGAAATCACCAACAAAAAGCACAAAAATGCGGGAAAAAAAGTGGCACTAAATAAACTGTGAAAACAGTTGCTTACAGCGTGAGTTGAAGCCAGAAGGCCGAGCATCACCTCATTCAGCTGGAACATGTGCTCTGAAGACACAAACTTTTCACTTCTCTGCGCACTTGAGAGTGTTGATTTGAGGGTTACCAAGAAATGTTGGTGAGTAGGTAGATTCACAAATAAGAAATCCATGAAAAATGAGGATCAACTAGAGAGAGAGGGGAAGACTCGCATGTGGAGAGAAAAAAATGTGAATATTTGCACCCCAAAGCTTGCCCCGTAGAAGCTGCCAACTATTTATTGTGCTTCTCCCTTACATCGTGTTTGTTTCAAGCACTGGGGCAGATACACTGAGGCCACGCTGCTGCCTCAGAGGGTTCATTACAATGGAGGAGTCAGATTATACTCAAGTGAACAAATAATTACCGGTTGTGCTTTCTCCAGAACAAAATAATCAGGTTGCTCTGAAAAAGAATAAATACTCAGGCTAGCTGAGAGAGATGTAACCCGTGCTGCAGATCTGAGGAGAGGCGTTGCCAGCAGTGTGGAGACGGGAGAGGGCCAGGCTGCCAGCAGCCTGCGGCACGGTGTCCAGAGAGGCCAGCTACGGGCCTAGCTGGCTTTGGGGAGGGTAGTGGGCTGCATGTGAGTGGTTAGTGGAATTTTCACTCTTTATGTAACTGTGGGGTATTCTCAATAATAATATTAATATATATTTACATAGCAGAGTATAAATGAAAATATTTAAACTAACAAAGCCAAGCATTTTCCAGTTTCTTTAAGGGTGGCCTCATGGTCCTTACTGAGGTAACAGGGAGAGCCTGTTAGTCGTCCATCTCTGACCTGGACACCACAGCAACCTCTGTACTGTTATCACTCTTACCAGCACTACCCTAGACCACTCCCCACAGCAACCAGGATAACGGCTGGCTGTGTGGCTCCCTTCTCTGACTGCCCTGTGGTCTTGAGATCAAAGGTCATCATCCGTCACCTGCTCCCTAAGGCCCAAAAGGAGCTGCCTCTGCAAGCCTTCCGCACTCGCTGCGCGTTCACGCTGTGTGAGCTGCATGCGCTCACGCTGCTCTGCTGCATCCGTGGCTTTCTCTGCTCTGCATTCTTGTCTGGCACCCTCTCCTGGGGGGCCCTTCCCTGTCACTTCTCCTGCTCTGCCCAAAGCAGCCAACAGAACATCGACTATTTATACACAAGTGCCCAGTTACAGACTGGTGTTAGCCTTTGATCAATCTTAATCAGCAGCCATAAAAAACAATGAAATCACGTCCTTTGCAACAACATGGATGCAACTGGAGGCCGCTATGCTAAGTGAACTAACTCAGAAACAGAAAATCAAACACTGCTTGTTCTTGATTATAAATGGGAGCTAAACAATGGGTACGCATGGACACAGAGATGGAAATAGACACTGGGAGCTCCAAAAGTGGGGAGGGTGGAAGGGAAGCGAGTGTTGAAAACTTACCTGTCAGTTACGGTGTTCACTATTTGGGTGATGGGCACACTACAAGCCCAGTGCCCACCAGCATGCAACACACCCACGTGACAAACATGCACATGTTCCCTCACTCTAAAATAAAGCCAGTGCAGATGCATGTCTACACGTGACTGACTGACTTACTCTACTAGGCTGTGGGCTGTCACTTGAGCTCTGTCATTTGTACTTTGGGGTTTACGTCAATGATAGAATCTTTACATTTCTAGTTCAACGCTGTTACCAAAGCAACACACTTTCACAAATTTGACAGTCTCAAATTGTTGCCAAAATTTTGCCACCCAGACTTAGATTTCAGAATATTTCTGAATTCGTACATTAATTAATTAATTACCAAATTTTTACATATACATTGACATCACAGGAAACATACAAAACATACAGCTCAGTCATTTCCTCTTGAAACTAAGCTTTACAGTAAGACAAAAATATGAGTTCAGATCTAATCTAAAGTTTGAATTCAGATGGCAGCTGGCAAAAATCAGGTTTTCTTAGCTCTAAGAACCTCTTCTTATACTACGACTACAATACTTGAAATGTACCACCTCTTTGAGTTGGGGCAGCCTGGCTATGGATACAGGGCAGTCTCCACTCTACCTGTCCCAGCCACGTGCTCATGTGCAGCCTCATCACCTGCATTCTGATGACCAGTGAGCATCACTCTCGTTTTCCTGCAGGTGCGGTGGGGGTTGTGGGTACTTTACAGCCTCAGTAAGAGAAGACCATGTATGAACTATGAAGCCAATGATCATTTAGACCTCCAATACCTTTCATTCTAAAAACTCCTTAAGAAGGTGGGATCAGTCAGGCAAGAGAATACCTCCACAACACAAAAGTTTAGATGTGTGAAACAGTGAAGCAACTTGAGTGTGAGAGTTATAAATAGTTTGCTAATAATATTTACTGAATGCCTATTATACACTTGATACAATGTAGATGCTGGGAATATGTTGATAGATAGAACACATAGTTTCTTGGAATTTTTCATCTATTGACTGAGAGAGATCAAGGAAATAAAAAACTAATAAAAATGCAAATGGGGTAAATGTTACAAAGGAGACAAACAGGCTAGGTCACAGTGAACAGTGAAGTATGGAACCTATTCCTTCTTAAAAGGAGGACTAGGAAGGTTATTCTTAGGAGGTGCAGCAAGTACTGAGAAGCAAGAATGAGGAACCATGCATGAATGAGCATGCAAGGTTGAGACGCCAAACCGGCCAAAGCCACTGAGAGAAAATAACTCTATAGGCTCAAGGGAAAAAATGAGGTCAGGGGAGCTGGAGGATGGTGGTCAATGGGAGAGGGGCTTGAAATGAGGGAGGAGAGGCAGCTGAGGGGGACACGCACACAGAGACCACACATGGACTAACTACCTGCAGGGGGGACACACACACGCAAAAACCACGCATGGATGATTCACCTGGAGGGGATGCACACACAGACCACATGTGGATGAGCCATGTGGAGGGAACACACACACACAGAGACCACATGTGGATGAGCCACGTGGAGGGAACACACACACACACAGACCACATGTGGATGAGCCACGTGGAGGGAACACACACACACACACAGAGATCACATGTGGATGAGCCACGTGGAGGGAACACACACACACAGACCACATGTGGATGAGCCATGTGGAGGGAACACACACACACACAGACCACATGTGGATGAGCCACGTGGAGGGAACACACACACACAGACCACATGTGGATGAGCCACGTGGAGGGAACACACACACACACAGAGACCACATGTGGATGAGCCACGTGGAGGGAACACACACACACAGGGGCCACACATGGATAATCCATGTGGATGAGCAACACAACACGATGGAGAAATTGGTATGATTCCATATGCTTGAAGAAGGTCATTCTGGCTATCTGGTGAGACTGGTGGGGGAATAGCTAGATAAGTTTGTGCAGTGGCTATCGGAATGGCCCAGACCTGTGCAGATGATAAGTCGGAGGATGGTTACTGAAGACGAGAAGACGTGGTTGGGTCTGAGATATGTATGGTAGGTGGAACTGACAAGATCTGTGGTGGAGTAGATGTAAGGAATGAAAGGACAGCAGTTCAGGTCTATAGTGTGAGCAACTGCTGAAAGGGTACAGGAGGAAGACTCCTGATGAACAGATTGTAGGAACAGCTGGATGCCAACATTCACTTTGGGACATGTTTCTATTAGAGAATCTCAGTAGTGATGTTACAGTCATTGAATATTTTAGTCTGGGATTCAAAGGATAGGTTTAGTCTAGAAATATAAATGTAGGAGCCATCGGCATACAGATGGCATTTAGTGCCATGGGGCTGGTTGAAAAGCTTAGGGAGAGAGTGGAAGGAGAAAAGAAACCTTGAGAAATGCCCACAACTACAAATTGGATAGAGAAAAAGAAAGTGTACAGAAAACTGAGAAGCAGCTAATGAAACAGGAGAAAACCTCAGAGAATGTGGCATCACCAAAGCTAAGAGAACAGATTGTTTCAATCAAGAGAATTATCATGCTATTTGGCCACAAGGAGATCACTGGTATCTTGACAATATCACTTCAGTGTCGTGGGGACAAAAGCCAGATCAGAAAGCCGGAAAGGATGGAAAGAAGTGGGATCAGCATCTATAGACAACATTTTTGAGAGGTTTGACTATGAAAAGAACCAGCTAGAGGGTACAATAGCTGCAGGGTAAGCAGGGAACAAGGGAGGCTCTCTTATCTCTTTATAATGGGAGGTAATAAGGCATATTAGTTACTGGTGAGGATGATTAAATACTAATGAAAGATCAATAGCACACAACAGAAAGGAAAAGAAAGACGTTCTAGACAATGATCCCATGAGAGAAATGGGATCAAAATCTCCTGTGAAGGGTTTGATTTTTGTTAATAGGGGAGACCTTCTCCAGTTTTATGTGGATGGAATAAAGAGCAAAAGGTGCAGGTAGAATTACAGCTTTGGGAGCTGGAATGGGAAGGAGGTGTATTATGATAGCATGACTTGTTTCAGGAGAGTATCAAGCTATATGGACAGTACTTAAGTGAAAGATGAAGCTGAAAAGAGAGGCAGGGGTTATATCATACAGGGCCTTACCTGCCATGGTAAGGAGTGTTTTAGGTGCTAGGAAGCTTTTTAAAACCCAATGAAGGTACAATAATAAGAAAACAAACGACCCATTATACAAATGATTTAAAATATAATTAGCCATTAGGGAAATACAAATTGAAACCACAATGTAATATGACTGTACACCCAGCAAAATGGCTTTAATAAAGCTCTGACAATGTCACATGTTGGTGAGAGTGAAGCAAGGATTAACACGGGCAGAGATGTCAATTACATGACAAATATTTTAGATCTCAACCATCATAGACATACTTCAGGCCGGGCGCGGCGGCTCACAGCTGCAATCTCAGCACTTTGGAAGGCCAAGGCGGGCAGATCTCTTGAGGTCAGGAGTTTGACATCAGCCTGGCCAACATGGTGAAACCCTGTCTCTACTAAAAATACAAAAATTAGCCAGGCATAGTGGCATGTGCTACTCGGGAGGCTAAGACAGGAGAATCACTTGAACCTGGGAGGTGGAGATTGCAGTGAGCCGAGATCGTGACACTGCACTCCAGCCTGGGTGACTGGGCAAGACTCTGTCTCAAAAAAATAAATAAATAAAATAAAAATAAATAAAAACGCTTCAATAAGCAATACAAAAACATTCGAAATATATTAGAAAAATAGAAAGTTCCAGCAAATAATTAGAGGGTATTAAGAATAATCGAATGGAAATTTTAGAACTGAGACATGCAATAACAGAAATGTTTTTAAAACTCAGTAGATGGACTCAACAGCAGAATGGAGGGGACAGAGGAAAGAACTGGTGAACAGGAAAATAAAATAAAATAAAGTAAGAAATTACCTAATCTGAACAGCAGAAAGAAATAAACAGAGCCTCGAAGACCTATAGGATCACAATCAAAGGTCTAACATTTATGTTACTGGAGTCCCAGAGAGAGGAGAAAGAGGGCATGACTTAAAAAGTAGTCAAATAAATAGTGGATGAATATTTTCTAAATCTGGCAAAAGACATAAATCTACAGATTCAAAATGTTGAGTTAACTCCAAATAGGATAAACCTAAAGAAACCCTTGCCAAAGCATGATATGACTGAACTTTTGAAAACTAAAGACAAAGAAAAAATATTGAAAGCAATGAGAGAAATAACGTCTACCTATAAGGGAAAACAATTTGAATGATACGGAATTTCTCATCAGAAACCAGGGAGCCAGAAGGAAGTAACAATATTTTTCATGTGCTCAAAGAAAAGAATTGTCAACCCAGGATTATTTATCCAGAGAATATATAAAGGTGAATGAAGGAGACTTGAAGATATTTTCACAAGAAAGAACAGTAAGAGGATTTGTTGCCAGCGGACCTGCTCTAAAATAATGGCTGAGGGAAGTTTTCTAAACAGATAAGAAGTAATAAAAGAAAGAATCTTGGATCGTGTCAACCTAATGGAAAAAACTGAGGCAAAATTAATATAAGTAGGGAGTTTATCTGGGTTGAAGCTGAGGACTGAAGCCCAGGAGACACATGCAATTTGCCCTGACACATGCTCCAATTAACAGTAGCTACAAGTGGTTTGTAAAAGGAAAAAAGAAGTGCTGTCCTTAAGTTGTTTACCAAGAATTTACTTTGCTTTATTAAAATAACAAAAGTGATCGGTTGGCTATACATTTTTCTTTGAATCACAAATTCCAGGAACATGAAGATTATGGATGAGAGTTACATTGTGCAACTTGTGGTAACATTTCAGGTAATTTATCAGTTAGCCTGGAAACTAGAAGAAAGGAAAAAGAATCCAAATGCCTTTTAAAAATTGCACCCAGGTATGGCTGCAGGGGACACGACTGGAGTCTCATGTTCATGTCTCTCTGGGTCTAATACATTTTCCATATCAGGCCAGGCATGGTGTCTCATGCCTATAATTCTAGCACTTTCGGAGGCTGAGGTGGGAGGGTCACTTGAGAGTGGGAGTTCAAGACCACCCTGGGCAACACAGTAAAATCAAGATCCTGTCTCCATGAAAGAAAGAAGAGAAAAGAAAAGAAAAGAAGGAAAGATTGATTTAAAAATTAGTTGACATGACAGTACATGCCTGTAGTCCTGGTTACTCTGGAGGCTGGGGCAGGAGGACCACTTGAGCCCACGAGTTTAAGGCTGTATAAGTTATGATCATGCCACTGTACTCCACTACAGTGTGGGTGACAGAGTAAGGCCCTGTCTCTCTCAAAAAAAAAGAAAACAATTCGTATCTCACGTTGCTCAGACTGCTCTGAAACATGTTCTCAATCATTAGGAAGAAAAAAAGAACAAGGAAAATAGTAAAAATATAGATAAATATGATACATTTTCCTTCTCCTCTTGAATATTCTAAATTATGTTTGTTGTTGAAGCAAAAATTATAACCCTAACTGATGTGGTTATAAATACACACAGAGGAAATATTTAAGACAATTACATTAAACATATCATTATTAAATATTTATGATTACTAAATCATAAATGAGGAGAGTGAGGTGACATAAAGGAGGTCACCTTTTTTCCTACTTTTCATGGGAGCTGGTAAAATGCTGACACAGATAGACTGTGTTATGTGTAATAAGTAGAAAAGCTATACCAAGAGATAAACAGTGCAATACATAAATCAAAGTGGAACTGTAAAACAAAAATATTCAAGAAATGTATAGGAAGGTAGGGATAACCGAAAAACAAAACACAGAGAGAAATAGCAGAAAATTTTTAAAAAGATGGCAACTTCAGACCTCATGTATCAACAATTTCATTAAATGTAAATGCTCTAAATAAACCAGTTAAAAGGAAGAGATTGGCAGAGTGAATTAAAGCATGACCCAAATATACACTTTCTATAAGAAACTCACTTCAAATACAATGATATAGGCAGATTGAAAGTAAAAGGATGCTTGTGCTTGCCATTGGTGGACCTGTAGGCAGACCTGCCCAGTCCAGCCCTGCCCACTGTGGCCCCCATTCACTCCCTAGGGCTGAGCAGGGACTCAGACCACTGTGTAATCCAGAATCACCCCATTGCCTGAGGCAATGGTGAGCTTTGGCCAGTAAAGAAGGATCAAGTATAGACGCAGTCAGGTTGGCTGCTGCTGGTTCTTACCTATAAGTGCCATCTACTGGATTGTAGGTTGAACTGCACAGCCCAATATAAAACCCGAAAGAAGTGCACAGGGCTATAGAAATAAAGCCAAAAGACCCCACCCAGCATTCTCTACAGTTGCACCCCTAGGGAGAGGGGTAAAGGGAAAAGGAAAGAAAAATAATAATAATACTATAGGAAAAGAAAGAAAAAGAAAAGAATCCTGGATGAAAATAATTATAAAAATTAGAAGTGCCAACATCTCCAGATGAGAAGGAACCAGCACAAGAATTATGGCACCATGAAAAATCTGAATATAGTGATTCCACCAAATAATTGCACTAGCTCTCCAGCAATGGTCTATAACCAACATGGAAACTCAAAAATGACAAATAAAGAATTCAAAGCATAGATTTCAAGGAAGCTGAATGAAATCTAAGACAAGGTTGAAAATCAACACAAAGAAACTTTCAAAGCAATCCACGAAATGAAGGAAGAGACAAACATCTTCCAAAGGGGGAAACCAATCAGACCTTCTGGAATTGAAAACTCCCTTAAGAAATTTTAAAATACAATTAAAAGCTTTATCAATAGACTGGACCAGGCAGAAGAAAGAACTTCAGAGCTTGGAGACAAGTCTTTTGAACTAACCCAGTCATACAAAATATTAAGGATGAACAACATCTTCAAGAACTATGAGATTATGCAAATAGACCAAACTTATAAATTATTGGCATTCCTGAGAGAGGATAAAAAGTAAATAATCTGGAAAACATAATTGAGTGAATCATTCAAGAAAATTTCCCTAGGCTGAAGCGGGTGGATCACAAGGTCAGGAGATCGAGACCATCCTAGTTAACACGGTGAAACTCCGGCTCTACTAAAAATACAAAAAATTAGCTGGGTGTGGTGGCAGGCACCTGTAGTCCCAGCTACTGGGAAGGCGGAGGCAGGAGAATGGTGTGAACCCAGGAGGTGGAGCTTGCAGTGAGCCGAGATCACACCACTATACTCCAGCCTGGGCAACAGAGTGAGACTCCATCTCAAAAAGTAAAAAAAATAAAAAATAAAAAAATTTCCCTATTCTTGCTGGAGAAGTAGACATGCAAATACAAGAAATCCAGAGAACACCTGTGAGAGACTATACCAAACAAATATCACCAAGGCATAGAGTCATGAGACTGTCCAAGGTCAACCCTAAAGAAAAAATCTTGAAGATAGCTACAGAAAAAAGTCAAATTACATACAATGGGAACACTATCAAGCTAACAGTGGACTTTTCAGCAGAAATCTCACAAGCCAGGAGAGACTGGGGGCCTATTTTCAGGATTCTTAAAGAAAAGGAAGTCCAACCAAGAATTTCATATCCCACCAAACTAAGCTAAAAGAAATAAAATATTTTCCCAACAAGCAAGTGCTAAGAGAATTCATTACCACTAAACCAGACTTACAAGAGATCCTTAAAGGAGGTCTAAACGCGAAAGCAACAGAGTGATACTGGCTACCACAATAGCACGCTGAAGTACATAGCCTACGGACCCTACAAAGCAACCATGCAATCGAAACTACAAAGCAAGCAGCTAAGAACTTCACAACATGATCAAAACCTCACATATTAATATTTGTGTTCAATGTAAATGGTCTAAACACCCCACTCAAAAGGCATAGAGTGGAAAGTTGGATTAAAAAACAAGATCCATCTATCTGCTATCTTCATGAAACCCATCTCACATGTAACAACACCCATAGGATCAAAGCACAGGGTTACAGAAAAATCTACCATGCAAATGGAAAATAAAAAAGATTAGAGATCACTATTCTTATATCAGATAAAGCAGACCTTAAGCCAAAAACAGTTAAAAAGAACAAAGAAGGGCCATTACATAATGATAAAGAGTTCAATTCAACAGGATTCATAAAAGAAGTACTTCTAGACAGCCACACAATAATAATGGGGGACTTCAACCCCCACTATCAGCATTAAACAGATCATAGATGCAGAGAACTAACCAGGAAATTCTGGACTTAATCACAGCACCTGGCCAATTGGGCCTAATAAACATTCACAGAATACACCTATCAACCCACATATACATTCTTTTCATCTTGCACACCAAACATTCTGCAAGATAAACTATATTCTTGGCCAGAAAGCAAGTCTCAATAAATTCAAAAAAATCAAAATTATATCAACCATACACTCAGACCACAGTAAAATAAACATAGAAGTCAACACTGAGAAGACCTCTCAAAGTCACAAAATTGCATGGAAATTAAACAATTTTATCCTGAATGACTCTTGGGTAAACAATGAAATGAAGGCAAACACCTAAAAAGTCTTTGAAATAAATAAAAGCAGAGACACAAAATACTAAAATCTCTGGGATGTAGCAAAAGCAGTGTTAAGAGGAACATTTGCAGTGCTAAATGTCTACCTAAAAAGTTAGAAAGATCTCAAATTAACAATTTAACATGACACCTAGAAGAACTACAAAAACAAGAACAAACTAAACCCAACACTAGCAGAAGAAAAGAAATAACTAGAATCAGAGAATAACAGAATGAAATTGAGACTGAAATATCCATACAAAGACTCAACTAAACCAAAAGTTGATTCTTTGAAAGGATAAACAAGATTATAGACCACTAGCTAGGTTAACAAAGAAAAAAAGAGAGAAGATCCAAATAGACACAGATCAGAAATGACAAAGGTGATGTTATACACCCAATCCCACAGAAATACAAAAGATCCTCTGAGACTATTATGAATACCTCTATGCACACAAGCTAGAAAATCTAGAAAAAAAAAATAGATAAATTCCTGGAAACACAAAATCTCTTAAGATTGAATCAGTGAGAAACTGAAACCCTGAACAGACCAATATTAAGTTCCAAAATTGAATCCATAATTTAAAAATCTATCAAACAAAAAAGCCCCAGACCAGATGGATTCATAGCTGAATTCTACCAGATGTACAAAGGAGAGCTAGTACCAATTCTACTGAAAGCATTCCCAGAAATCGAGGAGGAGGGAATTCTCCCTAACTCATTCTACAAAGTTAGCATTGCTCTGATACCAAAACCTGATAAAGAGACAACAACAACAACAAAAGAAAACTGCAGGCCAATATCCCTGATGAGCATATGTGCAAAACTTTTCAACAAAATACTAACAAACTGAATCCAACAGCACATCAAAAAGTAAATTCATCATGATTAATTAGGCTTTATTCCTGGGAGGCAAGGTTGGTTCAACACACACAAATCAATAAATCTGATTCACCACATAAACAAAATTAGAAACAAAAAGCATACGATCATCTCAATAGACACAGAAAAAGCTTTCAATAAAATCCAACATCCCTTCGTGATAAAAACCCATGAGAAACTAGGTATCAAAGAAACACCCCCCCAAAATAACAAGAGCTGTCTATGACAAATCCACAGCTTACAACACAGTGAATAGCCAAAAAACTAGAACCATTCCCCTTGAGAACTGGAACAAGATAAGGACACTCACTCTCACCACTCCTATTCAGCGTAGTACTGGAAATGCTAGCCAAAGCTGTCAGGCAAGAGAAAAAAATAAAAGGCATACAAATAGGAAAAAAAGAAGTTAAATTATCTCTCTTTGCAGGTGATATGTTTCTATACCTAGAAAATCCCAAATACTCCACCAAAAGGCTCCTAGAATTTATAAACAATTTCAGTAAGGTTTTGGAATACAAAGTCAATGTATAAAAATCAGTAGCATTTTTATACACCAATAACATTCAATCTGAGAACCAAATTGAGAACATAATCTCATTTACAATAGCCACAAAGAAAATAAAATACCTAGGAATACATCTAACCAGGAGGTGACAGATCTCTACAAGAAGAACTACAAAACACTGCTGAAAGGAGTCATAGGTGACACAAATGGAAAAACATTCCATACCCATTGACTAGAAGAATCAATATCATTAATATGGCCATACTGCCCAAAGTAATCTACAGATTCAATGCTATTCCTATCAAATTACCAACGTCATTTTTCAAATAACTAGAAAAAACTATTGTGAGATTCATATGGAACAATAAAAGCCCAAATAGCCAAAGCAATATTAAGCAAGAAGAACAAAGCCAGAGGCATCACATTATCCAACTTCAAACTATACTATAATACTACAGTAGCAAAAATAACTTGGCACTGGCACAAAAACAGACACATAGACTAATGGAACAGAATAAAGAACCCAGAAATAAAGCCACACACCTACAGCCATCTGATCTTCAACAAAGTCAACGAAAATAAGCAACGGGGAAAGGCTCCCTAATCAATAAATGGTGCTGGGTTCACTGTCTAGTCATACACAGAAGAATGAAACTGGACTCCTACCTTTCACCATATACAAAAATTAGTTCATGGTGGGTTAAAGATTTAAATGTAAGACCTCAAACTGTTAAGAATCCTAGAAGAAAACCTAGGAAACACCATTGTGGACATTAGCCTTAGGAAAGAACTTGTAATTCTGTCCTCAAAAGCAATTTCAACAAAAACAAAAATTGACAAGTGGGACATAATTAAAGAGCTTCTGCACAACAAAAGAAACTATCAACAGAGTAAACAGACAACCTACAGAATGGGAGAAAATATTCAAAAACCACACATCTGACAAAGGTCTAATATCCAGAATCTATAAGGAACTTAAACAAATGAACAAGCAAAAAACAATCCCATTAAAAAATGGGCAAAAGACATGAAAAGACACTTCTCAAAAGAAGACAGACATGCAGCCAACAAATGTGAAAAAATGCTCCATATCACTAATCATCAGAGAAAGGCAAATCAAAACCACAATGAGCTACCATCTCACACCAATCAAAATGGCTATTATTAAAAAGTCAAAAAAACAACACATGCTAGTGATGCTGTGGAGAAAAAGGAATGATTATACACTGTTGGTGGAATGTTAATTAGTTCAGCCACTATAGAAAGCAATTTGGAGATTTCTTGGAAAACTTAAAACAGAACTACAATTTGGCCCAGCAATCCCACTACTGGGTATGTATCCAAATGACAATTCATTCTACCAAAAAGACACATGCACTGGGTGCAGTGGCTCATTCCTATAATCCCAGCACTTTGGAAGGCCGAGGTTGGCCAATGACCTGAGGTTGGGAGTTCGAGACCAACCTGACCCACATGGAGAAACCTGGTCTCTACTAAAAATAAAAAATTAGCCAGGCATGGT
Organism: Trachypithecus francoisi; assembly: GCF_009764315.1. Lineage (NCBI taxonomy): Eukaryota > Metazoa > Chordata > Mammalia > Primates > Cercopithecidae > Trachypithecus > Trachypithecus francoisi. The sequence continues at coordinate 637,917 of NW_022681460.1, forward strand.
GGCGCTTGCTTGTAATCTCAGCTACTGTGGTCAGAAACATATTCTATTTGTTTCAAATCAATAATCAAAGCTCCCACCCCAAGAACCTAGAACACAGCAAAATAAACACAAAGCAAACAGAAAGGAGAAAATAATGAAGAAACCATCAGTAATCAATAAAATTGAAAACAGAAAAACAATAGGAAAAAAAATCAATGAAACAAAAAGGTTATTCTTAGAAAAGATCAATAAGATTGTTAAACCTCTAGTAAGACTGACAAAGAAAAAAAAGAGAGAAGCTACAAATAACCACTATCAGAAATGAAACAAGGAATATCACTAGAAGCCCTGTCGACATCAAATGCACAGTAAGGGGATACTATGAACACCTCTACACACATAAATATAATTTAGAAGAAATGGACAAATTATTGAAAAATACAGTCTACCACAACTTACCCAATATGAAATAGATCATTTCATTGCCCTATAATTCTTAATATTGAATTTGCAATTTTAAAACTCCCTAAAAAGATGTCTTTAGGCCCAGATGGTTTCACTGGAGAAGTATACCAAATATTTAAAGTAGAATTAACACCAGTTTCACATAATCTCTTCCAGGACATGGAAGAGGAGGAAACACTTCTCTATTTCATGAAGCCAGTATCTCCCTCATACCAAAGGCAGACAAAGATATTACAAAAAAAGAAAAAAAAAAAAACCTGTAGACAAATAACCCTGATTAATATACACAGAAATTTCCTTAACAAAGTATCAGCAAACATAAATCAACAATGTATTGAAAGAATTATACACTATGATGAAGTGGGGTTTACTCTAGAAATACAAGGCTGGTTCAATGTTCAAAAGTTAGTGGATATATTCCACCATATTAGCAGACTTAAGAAGAAAAGCCACATGATCATATGAATTGATGCATAAAAAACATATGACTGAATCAAACACTCATTTATGATAAAATTCTCAGAAAAAAACAGAAATAGAGGGAGACATTCTTCAACTTCATAAGATGCATCTACACAAAGCCTAGAGGTAACATACTTAATGGTGAAAGACTAAATTCTGGCCCCCTAAGATTGTAGAAAAAGGCAAGGGTGTCTGCCGTCACCCTTCTTATTCAACACAGTGAAGATTGTATAACAAGGCAAGGGTGTCTGCCATCACCCCTCTTATTCAACATAGTGCTGGAAGGTCTTGCCAGTGCAGTCCAGACAGAAAAGGGAATGAAAGAAATACAGATTGCAAAGGAAGAAGTAAAATTGTTCTCTTTAGCAGATAACAGGGTTGTCTACATAGAAAATCCCAAGGAACCTATAAAAACAAAATCCTAAAACTAGTAAGTGAGTTCAGCAAGGTCACAGATACAAAACAAACATACAAAAATCAGTTATATTTCTATATGCCAGCCATAAACACATGGACCAAAAATTGAAATACAATACCATTTGCAATCACTCAAAAAATGGAAATACTGACCAAGCGTGGTGGTTCACGCTTGTAATCCCAGCACTTTGGGAGGCGAGGCGGGTGGATCACGAGGTCAGGAGAGCAAGACCATCCTGGCCAACATCATGAAACCCTGTCTCTACTAAAAATATAAAATTAACTGGGTGTGGTGGTGCATGCCTGTAATCCCAGCTACTCAGAAGGCTGAGGCACAAGAATCGCTTGAATCCAGGAGGTGGAAGTTGCAGTGAGCAGAAATCGCACCACTGCACTCTAGCCTGGGTGACAGAGCAAGACTCTGCTCCATTAAAAAAAAAAAAAAGAAAAAGAAAGTGGAGCCTTTTTCATTCGTCTGGAGGATGGTGGCCCTCTTCTCACTCCAGCTCCAGTAGGCAGTGCCCCAGTGAGGGCTGTGTGTGGAGACTCCAACCCCACATTTCCCTTCTGTACTGCCCTAGCAGAGGTTCTCTATGAGGGCTCCACCCCTGCTGTAGACTTCTGCTTGGACACCCAGGCCTTTCTGTACATCCTCTGAAATTTAGGCAGAGGTTCCCAAACCTCAGCTCTTGCCTCTGTGCACCAGCAGGACCAACACCACATGGAAGCTATCAAAGCTTAGGGCTTGCACCCTCTGGAGCAATGACCACAGCTATATCTTGGCCCCTTTTAAAACATGGCTGGTGGGGCTGGGACACAGGGCACCAAGGGCCCCTGGGCCTAGCCAATGAAACCATGCCTTGGAGACATTTCCCCTGCATTGTCTTAGTGATTAACATTCAGCTCTTCATTACTTATGCAAATTTCTGCCAAGGGCTTAACTTTCTCCCCAGAAACTAGGTTTTTCATTTCTACTGCATCATAAGGCTGCAAATTTTCCAATTTTTTTTTTAAACAGAGTCTTGCCTGTCACCCAGGCTGGAGTGTGATGGCACAATCTTGGCTCACTGCAACCTCCACTTCCCAGGTTCAAGCAATTCACCTGCCTCAGCCTCCCGAGCAGCTGGGATTACAGGTGTGTGCCACCACTCCCAGCTAATTGTTGTATTCTTAGTAGAGATGGGATTTTGCCATGTTGGCCAGGCTGGTCTTGAACTCCTGACCTCAGGTGATCCCACCTCAGCCTCCCAAAGTGCTGAGATTACCGCCATAAGCCATCACACCCAGCCAAATTTTCCAAACTTGTATGCTCTGCTTCCTCTTGAATGCTTTTCTGCTTACAAATTTCTTCCATCAGATACCCCAAATCATCTCTCTCAAGTTCAAAGTTTCACAGATATCTAGGGCAGAGGCAAAATGCTGCCAGCCTCTTTGCATAGCAAGATCTTTACTCCAGTTCCCAACAAGTTTCTCATCTCCATCTGAGACCACCTCAGCCTGGATTTCACTGTTCATATCACTATCGGCATTTTGGTCAGAGTCAATCAACAAGACTCTAGGAAGTTCCAGACTTTCCCACATCTTCCTGTCTTCTGGGCCCTCCAAGTCTCTAGGAAGTTTAAAACTTTTCCACATTTTCCTGTCTTCTTCTGAGCCCTCCAAATGGTTCCAACCTCTGCCTGTTACACATTTGTGAAAGCCACTTTCACATTTTTGGATATCTTACAGCAGTGCCCCACTACCTGGCACCATTTTACTGTAGTAGTTCATTCTCATGCTGCTCATAAAGACATGCCTGAGACTGGGTAATTAATAAAGGAAAGAGGTTTAATTGACTCACAGTTCTGCAGGGCTGGGAAGGCCTCAGGAAACTTACAATCATGGCAGAAGGGGAAGCAAACCCATACTTCCTCACGCGGTGGCAGCAAAGAGAAGCGCAGAGCAGAGGGGTTAGGGGGAAGACCCTTATAAAACCATCAGGTCTCATGAGAACTCACTCACTATCACCAGAACAGCATGATGGTATCCACCCCCACGATTCAATTACCTCCTGCTGGGTCCCTCCCATGACATGTGGGGATTAAGGGAACTGCAATTCAAGATGAGATTTGGGTGGGGACACAGCCAAACCATATCAATCTGTAAACCTGAATTACTGAAGCTTGAATAACCGCAAGACCTGTGTGGTTACCATGTTGTGGGTATTCTGAAACGGTTCTAAATTTAAATCATATTCTACATACACATTTTTTAAAGTACATTATTAAATGTGATTTAGTATTTGCAACTTTATAAGTGTTGTCATTTAATCAGTTCATAGATCGGAAATCAATCCTTCATTGGTGAGCTCAGTTTGGGGACCTGAAAATACAGTCATCATGTTATGTGGGGTCATTTATAAAATTTTGCACACTTAGAATTTTAACTGCAAAACAGAGGCAGAGGATGAGAAGAGTAGGGTCTGAATCTCAGGGCTATTTGCAGCAAAATGACTGCAAGGGACCTTGGAGAGTGGCCAGGGGTTGGAGGCTCCAGGAAGGCCAACAGGGTGTCTAGTCAGACAAAGGGGAGAAGCCACGTCAGGTCCCAGGAGGACACTGGTCAGCTGCAAAGCACCGAAGCTCAGAAAACAAATACTTAATATGGAGAGCAAGTTCCCGCTGGGCGGGGAGGAGACGGAAGCCCCGTGGTTCCTCACTTTTTAACAAAAATCCCTTTCATCTCCTCCCATTGCCCACCATGTGTTTGGAAGGTTCTTCCTCCAAAACTGCATTTAGTGACAATGGATTCCTCAAGAATCAGACATTGATCACTGCCAGCCAAAGTTTTATTCACAAGAAACCACGGAATTGATTGAATTCATTATTTTAACAAATAATTGGTATGCAATAATGGTAGCCATGGAGCTAGAGCCAAGGGGAGAAAGATAGGGAGGTCCTTACCCTCTAGTGAATAACAGACTTGAATGGACATTCGGGTCAGAAGTTACTCTCTGGCTTGCAAAGTGAGAGTCAGGGTTAGGAAATGGATGGAGAAAAAGAAGGTAGGGGAGGGATCAGAGGCAGCTTCACAGGGAGGCACACTTGAGTCAAAACTTGACTCACGTTTGACAGATGAATATGAGTTTCCAGGCACATGGGAGCTGGGGGTGGGTGTAGCGGCTGTGGGTCCCCGCAGAGAGAATAGCATGTAAGGCGTAACAGGAATAACTTGATTCACGGAGGACATACTGGGTTAGGCACTGGAACAAGAGCTTTACAAACATTATCTCACATATGCTTCACTGGGCGCCTATGAGGAAGGTGCTATCATCTGCATTTCGCAAGCGAGGAAGCAAGGCCTAGGGACTTCCAATCATTGCCTGAGGCCACAGACAGGAAGAGATGGGGGTAGGCCTGATTCTCTTTCGGATTCCAGAGCCTACAACCACTTCAGTATCTTTGGGCAACGATAACAACTTGCTGTTGCCAGAAAAGTGACGGTCAGAGACCCTTGAAAGTGAGGGGAGGTGAGCAGCCCCTGACAGTACATGTAGCAGAGGAGCTGGGCTGCCTCCTGTAGGCTGCACGGAGCACAGCGGCCTGAGCGGCAAGGGGAGAAGCCTACCCTGCATTTCCACTGCTCACTCTGGCAGCCTGTGAGTGCACACCCCAGACAGGAGCCCACCCCAGGGACTGGCTGCACAGCTGTTCTGCAAAAGTAAAGAAACAGCACATCTCCTCAGCCCTTGCACCTTACTTCTTGTAAATTTCTAGTTCTTGTTAGGTTTTCCAACCTATCGCCCCTGGACTCCCATTCTAACCTGATGTTTTATCAACATTCAGGGCTCCTTGGAAAACCGAGGATTTCTCTGAGGACCCAAGACCATGTACCTGCTGAGTGAGCCCCGCTCAGAGCATTCTGGAGGGAAAAATCACACAAACTCCCTTCCAATCTATAACTCTTCTTAAAGTCTTCCTTCAGGCAATCCTCGGGGACACACACTTGACACGGCTGTACTTCTCTAAAGGAAAGGAGAATAGCAGTGGCACAGCCCAGGCCATTTGCCATACTTGCATGGAATGTTTTTCCTAGGGTAGCTTATTTTGGAATACAGTCACCGAGGACGTTAAGATAAACAGGCGAAATTTCCTTTTCTGGACAATTCTTTGAGATAAAATCTACTGCAGAAGGCAAGACACAGCTTCTGCCCAGAAACTGATGTCACATGGTTAACGTGTGGTGGCCACATCAACGGAAGCCGACAGTGACCCCGAGTCAGCATCCTGGGTGCAGCTGCCACCCCGTCACTCTCATCACATTCCACCATTCCCAGGCCACAGAGGCAAGAGGATACCCTCAAAACTTAAAGATAGCTTTAGTTTTAGGAAAATAGGACAGAAAAATATCTTATGCCTCAGAATAATAGGTGGAATTCAATTGCTCTTCAAAGTGGCACAAGCATAATGTCCAAATAGGCTTACAAAGGCTTTCCCAAGATTGTGGGTGTTGGATGTGTGGCAGGCTATTAAGGGAAGTTCAGGATGGCCAGGCTATTTTGAGATTGATGTCTTGGAGAACCCTCTCTCTTTCATGCAAACCACTCCCTTGGCATCACTCTGAGAGACAAGCTGCTGTCCTGTGCAGCCCACACCCTGACTCAGGGTGGCATTTTTCTCAAGCCCTCTCCTTTTAAGGCCATCAGGGATCTGAGCCCCCATGGGTAGGGAATAGGCCAGGCAGCTGGAGCGTGCAAGAGTCATCACTACGAATAGCTTGACTCTGAAGTTTCTAAAAGGGAACCTGGACCACCTGAGCCTCCCCAGAAGACGCCCCAGTCACATTTACCCTACTGCTGCCATGGGTCTCAGGCAGAGCCATCTGCACACGCGGGAACATGAAGGGCACTTGGCAAGACTTCAGCTGGTGGGTTAAATGTGGCTCACAGCTGTCGCTGAGGCATACTCCCCAAAATAGTCTCAACACAGCAGCAGGAAAGATGACACAGAGGTAACTGAGACTACTCACAATACAGTATTACTATTATCCCTTGAATAAAGTATGTAAATCAAAGTGTTAACCATCAGTGGCATAGAAAACAGAGTGTTAAGTATAAGAGCTTAGCTGTAAAAAGAATCACAAGAACAAGAAAAAAAAACCTCGGTTAAAGGGCTAGATAGTCTAGAAAATGTGTTAGGTATTTGTATTATGAACACAGAGGAGGGTAACACGATAGAACAGAAACCTGTTACAAACAGGCAACAGCAACAACATAGACAACAACCCTAGAAGAAAAATGCCGTGAAGGGAAAGCTGGAAAATTGTGAGAGGTTTTACCAGGGGCCTGTCTGTGTGTAACTAGGTCCTCATCCTGGACTTGGTCATGCAAAGGACAGGTGACTGCACCTCCAGGAAGGCAGAAAGGGACCTACATGAGTGAGACGCTCAAGTCCTGCCCAAGTTGAAATCTGTGATTCTGTGATCTGAAGAAAGTTTGTGACTATTTTTAGAAACTAAAGTTTATCTCATATTGACACAAACTCAAAAATCAATGATACTTCAAGATATGTCATATCACAAAAAGATTTCTCTTCTAGTACATTATCATTTAACCAATACAAACAGGTCTAGGCCAGGTGCTGTGGTTCACGCCTATAAACCCAGCACTTTGGGAGGCTGAGGGGGGTGGATCCCTAGAGCCCAGGAGTTTGAGGTCAGCCTCGGCAACATGGCGAAACTCTGTCTCTACAAAAAGTGCAAAAATTAGCCAGGTATAGTGGCACACACCTGTAGTTCCAGCTACTAAGGAGGCTAAGGTGAGAGGACCGCTGAGCCCAGGGATGCAGAGACTACAGTGAGCCATGATTATACCACCGCACTCCAGCCTGGGCAACAGAGGGAGACCTTCTCTCAAAAAGAAAAGAAAAGAGAAAAGGAAACAGGTCTAATCTGTTCATCCCAGCAATGATAAGATTTATATGAATAGAATTTGCTTTATTGATGAAAAAGTGAACATAATCTAATCAAGCCTCTACATTTAACTACTAATTTATAGGAAAAGACAGGATGGAAACTACAGGAATGCAATCAGTTATATCTAGAATGTGGAGGATTCTTCATGACAAACAACTTGGATTCTTTGACATGTAAATTTCAAGGAAATAGAGAGAGAGAGAAAGAGAGAAAGAGGCTTGTTTCCAGATTTGAATGACATGTTAATACACCTTTATGAGACAATCAAGGAAATTTGAACATGGACTGGGTATTGAATGTTGAGGGATTACAGTTAATTTTTAAAGGCACAATTGTGATACTGTGATTATATATATATATATATATTTTTTTTTTTTTTTTTTTTGAGACGGAGTCTCGCTCTGTCGCCCAGGCTGGAGTGCAGTGGCCGGATCTCAGCTCACTGCAAGCTCCGCCTCCCGGGTTCACGCCATTCTCCTGCCTCAGCCTCCCAAGTAGCTGGGACTACAGGCGCCCGCCACCTCGCCCGGCTAGTTTTTTGTATTTTTTAGTAGAGACGGGGTTTCACCGTGTTAGCCAGGATGGTCTCGATCTCCTGACCTCGTGATCCCTCCGTTTCGGCCTCCCAAAGTGCTGGGATTACAGACTTGAGCCACCGCGCCCGGCCGTGATTATATTTTTAAATGCGATCATTATCTTTTAGGAGCACTAAAATATTTACTAATGAAATTATAGGATTTCTAGGATTTACTTCAAAATAAACAAGGATAATAAAATAAGATTACCTTAAATAGTTACTGAAGCGGGTGAAATATACAAGGAGCTTATTTGACATTTCCGTAATAAAAAACGCGAATGAATGAACAAAGCATTATAGAAATTCAAGTAAAAAATAGCTCGTGCTTAGTAATAAATCAAAGCATGCTGGACACTTTAAACAATAAACAAAGATAAGATCGTGCCCTCTAGAAAACAACTCTAATTCAGGACAGACGCACTTATACCCTTACCCACATCAGATGGAAGAGTCAGAAAGAGATGTGCTGAGTAGAAGGTAGAATGGTCGCTAGCAGAGGGTGGGAAGGTGGTATGTGTTGGGGAGAGAAAGAGAGGTTGATGAACGGGTACAGACAGTTAGATGGAAGGAGTGTGAGGTCTGATGTTCGACAGTAGAGTGACTGTAGTTAAGAACAATGTATTGCATATTTCAAAATAGCTAGACGACAGGACTTGGAATGTTCCCAACACATAGAAAGGTGATGAACTCAAGGTGCTGAACATCCCAGATACCCTGACTTGATCATTATGCAACAACAAAATATCACACGTACCCCATAAATATGTACAAATATTACGTATCAATTTTTAAAATTTCACCCAAGAATGAGATGTGCTGATGCATGTGGAGGGCCTAGCTCCAGGCTGGGTGTAAACTTCAAGCCACTGAAGATCCCATTTCCAAGGGTTTTCTACTTTGAAATTCCAAACTTATTTTTCTAGTAGATTTGTAAGGGACATGGGAACAACATAGACTTGTTAAAGTGATAAGAGAAAGTAAATATGCCCTCAATCTTACACCAAATCTTCTGACAAGTCTTGACTGATAATCGTTTCTTCACATTTGTGAAAAACATGAGAGAAAACGTGTTTGTGTCTCATTCTCAAGTGTGAACACTTGGCATTACCCACAGCTTCCAATGGAAAAGGGGCTTGGTTGTTTTCCATCAGCTTTTTCCTGCGTGCGTGTGTGTGTGTGTGTGTGTGTGTGTGAGTGAGTGTGTGTGTGTGAGTGAGTGTGTGTGTGTGTGTGAGTGAGTGTGTGTGTGAGTGTGTGTGTGTGTGTGAGTGTGTGTGTGTGTGAGTGTGTGTGTGTGTGAGTGAGTGTGTGTGTGTGTGAGTGTGTGAGTGTGTGTGTGTGTGAGTGTGTGTGTGTGTGAGTGAGTGTGTGTGTGTGTGAGTGTGTGTGTGTGTGTGTGTGTTCACATACTGGCTCTAAGCATTTATTAGCCCGATATTTTTTAGTGAAACGCTCCGCTTCTCAATATCATTTGCTGTATTAGATTTTTGTAACGTGTGCTAAAGGTTAAAACTCCTTTTCCCCTTCATGCAGCCTGAGAGAAGTGTTTTCCAGGTTTTCTCGAGACAACCCAGAGGTTTTGTCTATGTCTGTCTAAAACGTCTCAGATTTTTCTTGCTAATTATGCACTTTCATAATCAAGCAGACAAATCAGAATATTATTTTGGTGAGGCCATCATCTAAACTAACAGTGTTTACGTACAGAAGCAGCACTGACAGGGCTCATACTCCTCAGTTAGCAAGTCAGCATCTTCCTCCTGCTAGCAACCCACCCCAGAATATCTGTGGCTTATTAATACTTATGAAAACAATAGTTTTCATATTTACTAATCAGGAGATGATCAGATGTATCTATTGACAGCAACAGGCTACTTAAAAGTGAAATAATCTATCAAACAGATTTTTTACCAACTCAAAGTTTCCAGTTAGATATTTTTCATTAAATTGATTGCTAGACTGCCACCAAATCAAACTTAAACATTATAAGTTTGGTTGGTCTTTTAAAATCATGCAAAAATTCGAGGGGAGCTATTAAATATAGAATTCCAAATGTATAAAATCTTGTCCCAAAATGGTCTACAAAGTGAACCAGTCCACTAGTTAATTTATAGGGGGCCAGTCCACTACATTAGTTTGGATGTTCTTCTTCTGCATTTTTATGTTTTCACATACCTGCAGTCAGTGTGTAGTGTGTACAATGTTGTATCCTTTTGATTTTCATTTAACGTTCTGCTTTAATATTCTGACATGTTGCTGCAAGGTCTTCATGGCCACCACGTTTAACTGCCAGAAAATATTTAATGTAGTGAACATTTCATAAATTACTTAACCATGTCCCAATTGTTGGTTATTTAAGGAATTTAAAACTAAAACCCACTCTTGTGACAAAGTTCTGATATATCCAGACGTGCTCAAGCCAAGTCGTCCAGCAATAGCTCTGCTAAACCCCGTCAGAGCCCTTTTCTGAAGGGAACCAGGAAACATCTCACAACAAGAAGCTTGAGGCCTCCACAAAATGACCTCAGGGTTAGGATTTCAATTGCACTCTGAGTCACAGAGAAGAACCACTAGGTTATTTGGCTTAGAATGGAGGAAGTGTCGTTTTTGTTTCTGTTCTACCTGCAAGAAGTTCCTTCCCAGGCCTTGCATTGCCAATCTTTTTTTTTTTTTTTTTTTTTTGTATAGGTATATTTTAAGTTCTAGGGTACATGTGCACAATGTGCAGGCTTGTTACATGTGTATACATGTGCCATGTTGGTGTGCTGCACCCATGAACTCGTCATTTACATTAGGTATATCTCCTAATGCTATCCCTCCCCCCTCCCCACAATAGGCCCCGGTGTGTGATGTTCCCCTTCCTGTGTCCAAGTGATCTCATTGTTCAATTCCCACCTATGAGTGTGAACGTGCACTGTTTGGTTTTCTGTCCTTGCAATAGATTGCTGAGAATGATGGTTTCCAGCTTCATCCATGTCCCTACAAAGGACATGAACTCATCCTTCTTTATGGCTGCATAGTATTCCATGGTGTATATGTGCCACATTTTCTTAATCCAGTCTGTCATTGATGGATATTTGTGTTGGTTCCAAGTCTTTGCTATTGTGAATAGTGCCACAATAAACACACGTGTGCATGTGTCTTCATAGCAGCATGATTCATAATCCTTTGGGTATATACCCAGTAATGGGATCACTGGTCAAATGGTATTTCTAGTTCTAGGTCCTTGAGGAATCATCACACTGTCTTCCACAATGGTTGAACTAGTTTACACTCCCACCCACAGTGTAAAAGTGTTCCTATTTCTCCACATCCTCTCCAGCACCTGTTGTTTCCTGACTTTTTAATGATGGCCATTCTAACTGGTGTGAGATGGTATCTCACTGTGGTTTTGATTTGCATTTCTCTGATGGCCAGTGATGATGAGCATTTTTTCACGTGTCTGTTGGCTGCATAAATGTCTTGAGACATGTCTGTTCATATCTTTTGCCCACTTTTTGATGTTGCTGTTTGATTTTTTTCTTGCAAATTTGTTTAAGTTCTTTGTAGATTCTGGATATTAGCCCTTTGTCAGATGGGTAGATTGCAAAAATATTCTCCCGTTCTGTAAGTTGCCTGTTCACTCTGATGGTAGTTTCTTTTTCTGTGCAGAAGCTCTTTTGTTTAACTCGATCCCATTTGTCTATTTTGGCTTTTGTCTGCATTGTCAATCTTCCCTCATCCCTCCAAGCCCATCACCTTCCAGTTGTCCCTGTTCAAAGTTTAGCCCCTGCTTCCCACCCTGCCTGCTTCAATTCCCCCAGCACCCTGAGTTTGTCAGAGTCTCAAATGCACGATTACACACAGTTTCACTTTGACTGATTGTATTTCTTCCCCACTTAGAATATAATATGAACACCTTGAGAGGAGGGCTTATTCTCTGTTTTGTTTGCTGCTGCATCCCCAGTGCCTGGCACAGAGATGATGCCAAGACCCTTGCTTTCATCACTGTTTTTTCTTGTTATTCAAGTCTCAGTGCAGTTCTTCATGGTCTAAAGTTGAAGCCCGCCCACTCCCTGCACCTCACACTCAGAATTCTCCTCACAGCCCTCTGAGGTTTTCTGGTGTAGTTGTCTGCTCTGCCTCCCAAGACAGCAGGGATTTCATTTCTCTATTAACTGCTATATCGCCAGGACTCAGAAAGTGCCTAGAACATAATATGAGCTCCAGAAATACTGTTGAAAAAATGAAAAAATTGCACACTGTCTGAATAAAATATCCTAACCGTACCCCTAAATAAACAACATAAATAAGCAAATTTCCACTTCTCGGAAAAGTTATATTTTAGTGTCCAATGCTCTCATTATGCAGATGGCATCTTCGATTCTTCATATTGGTTAGAGCCTCCAGAAAGGAGTATGCAAACCATATGGGCCTCTGACTGTAATGACCAAATCTCCCTATCCCTGTCCTTGTTCTCTGATCCTTCCTCTGGGCCCTCGGAAATGCTGGTCTCCATCAAGTTGCTGTAAGCAGTGTTCAGAAAAAGTTATCCTTGAGAAGTTTCAGGAGGAAACCACAGATTTCCTGGAAATGCTTCATGCTTCATGACATTTAAGGCTTTCAGAGCCTTGAACTTCAGGAGCAAGATGGCCGGTAGGTCTTCTGGAGGTCTTGCTTAACCTGAGAAGGTCCCAGAGAATTTGTGCACAGAACTTCCCAGGAAGCAGTAAGGCAAGCTGGTGCAGTCCCATGGGATGAGAGGTAAGAGCTTGCCAATGTCCGTAAACCCGGGAGGCGGAGCTTGCAGTGAGCTGAGATCCGGCCACTGCACTCCAGTCCGGGCGACAGAGCGAGACTCCGCCTCAAAAAAAAAAAAAAAAAAAAAAAAAAAAAAAAGAGCTTGCCAATGTCTCCAGTTTTTGTCAATGAATGTTCTTAGCATTTTCAGTGAGGAGAAAAAAATATCACACAGATCACAGACAGATCAGCAGTCTCTTGACCTTCTAGGTCACTCGAGAGGTTCTCAACAATCAATTCTAAAATGCAAGTGAAAAATGTCAACATAAAGGCTAGACGCAGGGGCCCATTCCTGTAATTCCAACACTTTGGAAGCTCGAGGCGGACCTAGAACTTTGTAAATCTGAGATCTTGCTCCATGACGTTGTGGATACTTTCTACTAATATCACCTACACAAAATCTTCAACCAAGAATCTCAACTGCATTTATCGACTTGTGTCCTTAGATCATCATAACATTTAGATTCATTTGAAAAAAAATTTATTGAAGTAAAAGAAATAAGAACTTGATAGCACAAAACAAAGAAAACCCAGAAAGAGAGAGAAAAACAGAAAAACCAAACACTGAGTCTTAATCTGTTCAGCCACTAGTCAGCAACCTGGACAGAGCACTTTAATGTATTCTCTGCCCATTGTTTTCCTTGTTTATAAAGGTTTATAGCTCCAAAATAATTCTGTGTTCTGATTTTTGTCTCTCCAAACCACAACCAGTCCCCTGCTCCCTTCTCTCTTCCTCCTCTTTCTTCTTCTTCTTTTTCTTCCTCCTCCTCCTCCTTCTTCTTCTTTCTCCTTTTTCTTTCTCCTTCTCCTTCCTCTTCCTCCTCCTCCTCCTTCTCTCTCTCTCTCTCTCTCTCTCCCACTTCCCTTTCCCTCTCCCCCACCCACCCACCTCCCAACCCCTACACACACCTAGGACACCTCGAGCATAGGTTACTACCAATTTTGCTCGGTTTGTCTCCTGTCCTTTCCACTTTGATCTGGGGAATAGCTGAGATTTAGGACAGCAACAAGGTGTACCTCCTTCCACGTTATGAAACAGGATTTATGATTAGACTCAAGGCCCCTTCCTAGTCACTCAGTAAAGTCTGTGCACTAGCAAACTGTGGTAGCAGTTTTCTGAGCATTAGAAAACTCTAGTTCTCAGAGGCAGGATGAGTCAACACTGCCACCTGGCGGCCTCTTGGAGAGTGATGTGGAGCCTGGTTTTCGTTGAAGAATGAAGGTCCCTTGATTTCCTGAATCTTTTTTTTTTTTTTTTTTTTTTTTTTTTTTTTTTTTTTTTTGTTGAGACGGAGTCTTGCTCTGTCGCCCGGCTGGAGTGCAGTGGCCGATCTCAGCTCACTGCAAGCTCCGCCTCCCGGTTTACGCCATTCTCTCGCCTCAGCCTCCCGAGTAGCTGGGACTACAGGCGCCCGCCATCTCGCCCGGCTAATTTTTTTGTATTTTTTTTAGTAGAGACGGGTTTCACCGTGTTAGCCAGGATGGTCTCGATCTCCTGACCTCGTGATCCGCCCGTCTCGGCCTCCCAAAGTGCTGGGATTACAGGCTTGAGCCACCGCGGCCAACTCTCCAGCAGTTCTCACTGCAGAAGAGGTCAGGCCATTGGTCGGCTTGAGGACAAAGTGGGAGGATCACACTTTCGATCACCTATACCTTCTAACAATCAGCCCTGTGGACATCAGCTCACGCCCCATGCTGTTTTTAAAATATTTTCCCATTATAGAAATATTTTTCCAAGATGATCCACAAGTTCCAGGAGCCTTTCAGACAAGGGAGAGCAATTTGGCAGCTAAACTCATTCAAGAGTAGAGCCTGGCTGGGAGGGTGCTCATGGCAAGAGTGGGGCCACGGGCCTCTCCTTTCATTGGACATAGTGGCCATACAAAGTGGCTGTTTTGAAATGTATCCACATACACTATGAACCCTCCCTGTCTAGGGAGAAAACAGGCACGGTATGTCAACAGATAAATCAGCAGCGATCCTGTGGGTGACGTAAAGCACCCATACTCTTCGTCCTGCTGAGCGGAACTCGACGGTGAGACACTTGTATTCCTAACTCCACTTGCTTTCAGGCTCCTCCAACATTCCACATTGCCCCTGGACAGAGCTACTATCCCTCCAAAGAAGTGACAACTTGAAATAAAGGATGTGAAGCTCCTTCCTAAGTTTAGACCCAGGCCTGCTGCTAGGAACTCCAGAGGAGGGATGGAAAGAAGTTTGTCCTGCTCACAGATTGAATGTTTCTCTCACAATCAGAAGTAGGTAGCAAGATGGGTTTTCCATCAACATCAACAAGCGGATCACTCCTGGATCCTTTAAGCAAGTTCCATGTCTCTTTATAGGTTTAGGCGCCTCCTATGTGTCCAAACTTTGTGTAATGTGTATATAAGAAAAGTAAATGGGAGGGACAATATTTAAGAAATAACAGCAAACACAATTGCATTCATATTTAACATAAACTGTAAGTGTCAAGTTAATAGAAGCTCAGAAGAAATTCATGAAATCTAGAAAAGTTGAGAAAATCTCAATAGAGAAAATAAAACTTGATCTGGACTTTAAGAGTATGATTTATAAAGCTCAAGGGGACAGTACACGAAGTCAGACACTGTTAGTTGAATCACTGAAGAATCAGAATATCACACCCACTTAGCAAAGCAGCCCAGCTAGTTGAAGAAGTCAAAGAGGTAGGCAGTTGGGTGGGGAGATGAGGATGGCATGGAGGGATCTGAGAACTGTCAACCTTAAATAATAAGATTTAGAAAATATGATTAAGTAGAGAGTTAATCTGAGTGCAAATCTTGAGAATGGCCCCCTGGAAACACTGACTCTGAACCAGTAAGGTTAATGTTTCAAAGTGGAGAAGGTTTCACTTAGAAATTTTAGCAGGATCACATTTTCCATACAAGACCAGTGCATTCGCCACAGCAATTTGATTGGTTACAGATGGCCGCTCATTTCAAGATTGCTTTACTACTCTGTGAGGAGGAGTAGTGATTTGAGGGGTCTTATATCTGGTGCCCTTTTGTCTTAATTATTTACAGGGGGAAAAAAGGCAGAAGTTGCGCCTGCATGCCCCACATGACTCAGGCTGCATAGCCACATTTCTTTCAAGGCTCAGAATAATTTAAAGTTCCAACAGCTTTAAATTTGAATTAATTTCACAAAGCAAAGAAGAAAGACTTGGACTTCATGCAGTAATGAAGACCACTGATGGGTCCTGGACAACTCTGGTGGGTTCGCACTCAAACAAGGGAGCCTAAGATGCAGAAGGTCCAGTCAGGCAACAGCCATCTGTTCTTGTGCTGCTGAGCAGAGCATGACGGGCTGTCACCGCTCATGCGTGTTCTTCACCTGCTGACTCAGCGGGTGGCACGGGCCGCACATGGGCTCCCAGCTCCTGAAGCTCCTGCCAGGCCCTTCTGCAGCTTCTCCCAAGCTCTTGGGCCAGGTGCACATCTAGTCACGACAAAGGAGGCCAGTACCTGATCACTGACGTGAAAGGTCTAAGGCAGTGGGACTGCCACAGGTGCCCCCACGGTCCCAGGTCCCGATGCAGCCTGTTGACCCTCCTCCATTCACACCACTGCCCCTTCAGTAGCCTGTGCTATGGGGCTCCCAGACCAAATAGAAACAGGCTCATAAAGATCATCTAATCAGCTCCTCTTATGTGAGGCCAAACTCTGAAATAAATCTTTTTAAGTCTCTTAGGGCTTGTTTCTCTGATTGAACCTGACTGATGAGGAGTTAAAGAAGTTCTCAAATTATGTACGCATAAGAATCACCTGGGATTTCTAGCCCAGAGGCTGAGATAATAGGTCTGTTGAACTTAGGAGTTCATTTTGAACAAGTGCTCTCTGTAATTCTGATACAGGGAATCTCCCATTTACAGTTTGAAATTCACAAATACAAGGAATGAGAGACCTAGAATCAGAAAGCATGTTAATACACTTTGGGGCCATGAAGCGCTCACCCAGGCAACAGGTACAGAAAGGCAGAAAAAGGAACCCTATCAAGGTAATATTTGAGCCTTCTTTTTTTTTTTTTTTGGAGACAGGGTCTTGCTGTGTCACCCAGGCTGGAGGGCAGTGGCGCCATCACAGCTCACTGCAGCCTCGACCTCCTGGGCTCAAGTGATACTTCCAGCTCAGCCTCCTGAGTAGCTGGGACTACAGGCATGTGCCACCATCCCTGTCTAATTTTTTAATTTTTGGTAGAGAGGGGTTTTTGCCATATTGCACAGGCTGTTCTCAAATTCCTGGGCTCATGTGATCTCCCCACCTCAGCCTCTTAAAGTATTAGGATTACAGGCATAAGCCACTGTGCCTGGCCAAGACATTTTGGTAAGAAATACTGTTTTCCTACTAAGTTGTCTACATTCTTCTTGGCTACGCTTGCAAAGTCACTGTGACTAGAGCAGGAGCTATGGTTGCATGGGAAACACTGAGGCACGCGCGGTACCTGGCAGCCACAGGCTCCGTTTGTTTCTAACCTCCCAAGTCAGCACAGCCCCACTGAGCAGACTGCCAGAAAGTATTTATGCCATCTGTCTGATCATTAAGACAAATCCAAACATCCACATGCATTCAGTGTGTATAAATGGAGTCATGGCCAACCTCTCACGCAGTTTTCCATCAATCATTTACAAGATTATCAGATACTTCCAATCCCCCCGCAGGCTGTAATGAGGAGGAAGTCTCTACGTAAGAGCAGCTTCTCAATGGGATCTCCAAGGCTAACTCTTAAAGGAATGGATCCTACTTCTAACCTTTATCAAAGGTTTTCTTTCCACACAAGGAATGTGCCTGAACGATCTATAAAAGCTACCCACATAATCAGTAGCCAGGTTAGCTCTAGGAGACATGTGCCAAGCACATTCTGGACTAAGTCATGTTGACTCCAACACGGAGACCATGTTCAAAGTCTACAGCAACACTGGATTAAAACAAGGTCAGCTGAAGTTGGTAAAAAAATATCATGAAACACTAATTATGTGCCATCAACCATTCCTCAATTTGTAGAACTTCCCTCTAAACCTTGGGAGGTGAGAACCTTATAGAAAATCCTAGATACACAACTTTATATAAACAGAAAATTCCAAAATGGGAAATCCTTTAGAAAAAGAATACACCTGGTACATATAAAGATGAAACAATGTAGTTCTGAAATGGGATCGTCTACAGTTTTTAGTTGGGACATTGGGATAATTTTAGGTGTCAACTTGACTGGATTAAGGGATATCAAGACAGCAGGTCAAGTATTACTTCTGGGTTTCTCTGGGAGGATGTTTCCGGAGGGGACTGGCGGACTCAGTGCAGATCAGCCTCAGTGTGAGCAGGCACCATCCAACTGAATGGAGCCCAGATAGAACCGAAAGGCAAAGGCAAAGAAATCACTGTCTCTCCTCGAGCCAGGGACTTGATTAGCAACCCCTCACACCCAACTCCTTATTTTCAGGACTTCAAGGGTTACACCATCAGCTTACCTGGTTGTGAGGCCTTCAGACTTGGACTGAGCCATGCTGCCAGTTTCTCTGGTTCCCCAGCTTGCAGATAGCCAGGCGTGGGATTTCTCAGTCTCGATAATTGAGCCAATTTCTTTAATAAACCCTTTCTCATCTCTCTATATACAAACACATCCTACTGGTTCTGAGTCTTTGGAGAATCCTCATACAGACACTGTAAGAGAAATATGAACCAGCTCTTACCGCGGTGTCCCCAATGCCTCTGATAGTGACAGTATCAATGTTTGTGCAATGTTTACAATGTGTATCTACTAGAAGCTTTGATAATTTGAATTAAATTATTTATAAAAGGCAAAATAAACAAAAGTGGTATCTAAGATTAACCACCAACTTAGTAAAATTCCATTTATACCACAGGTTGCTCTGGTACAAAGCAAACAATAACTCAGATGTTACGTATAATTTGACTTGTTCAATAACAAGAAAATTACCCAAATATTATAATGGAGTTAAAATGTATTTAATAGATCTAAAACATAAACTTTGGCTCTAGCAAAACTTAGGTCTCAATTATAACATAAAAGTGCTTGTAAAAATTATCCCAGATTTCTGGCTAAAACTTTGTATAAAGGCCTATTTTTTTTTTTTTACAATTTTATTTTGGTTGAAGATTTTTCTCCAAAATAGCTATTCCAGACTGCTTAACAATCCCAGAAGTGAAAAATCTTAAGATATTTCATTTATAACCATTAGAGTCCTAATAAAACCCTGGAAAATACTCTCCCTTAGGGATGGTTGAAAGGGCCCTTCAGGCAAGCTGGCTGAATAAATATCAGAGCCCTCTTCATAAGGTAAGTTTGCCCAGAAGGTTAACTTTTACAGATAAATTCCTAGCTCATTAGTGTAAGGGAAAACTAACACGACCTGTTTTCATTACTTAAAATGCGAAAAAAAAAAAGAAAAAAAAATCTCAGAAAAATAGAAAAGGGTGGGAAAAATGAAGAAAATTAAAAGAAATTCTACTTCCTATATCTGTCTTGCTTAGAGAAGACAAGTTACAGCACAATGAGTACTTCAGGTTTCTCTTTTAATAAACAAAACCATCCAAGGTACAGTTCCAAAGTACAAAATCAACCAGTTCTGAACTGATTGGTGATAACAGCACACAGATCAGTCCTTCCTCAAGGGAATAGTTTCCTCCCTGATGCCCTCTTTGGTCACTATGCAGATCCGGAGTGCGTCCCCAGTGTACACGTCTCTCTCAGCCGCAGAAATAAAGACGTCTTTCACCAGCCGCATGGCTCTGTCCAAGGACAGCGGGACATGCTCCACATTCTGCATGTTCTTAAAACCAACCTGGTGGGACAGGAAACGCGGGTGAGATGTCACGTGACAGTAAGCACAAAGGAAAGGTTCAAGTTTCTTCCAACACCCTCATGCGTACGAGGATTTGTGATGAAAATGCTACACAAAATTAAAATGTCCCTCAGACGGAATGAAGACCCTTCCAGACCTGGATGAATCACACACACCAGAAATCTGACAAGGGTTCACTGGCAAAGCTCTCACTCTTGAGGAGCACATGACCTAGAGAGGTGGATGTATGCAAGCAAAGTGATGAGAGAATTGTTATAACTAAGAAGAAATTAAGAGCCAGGAGAGCCCCAACAGTTGTCCACTAAGTCTCCTAGAAGAAGAAAGGCTTCAGCAGAAAGGACTTTTAAGTAGGTGAGTGCTGAAGGCTACACTGAAGAGCATAGAACATTCCAGACTGGAGATGTGGGACGGAGTCAGGAAAAGCACACCTTTTCTGAGAAAAGCAGAGTTAAGGTCTGGGTGTAGTGGGTGACAGGAGATGAGGTCAAAAAGCAATAAGCAGAGGAGTAGCTATATATAACACATATAACACACTTCAGAAAACTGAGCAGGATGAATTAGTGAAGTAAGCTTGTAGGCAGAAAGGATGTTAGAAAATAAATCCAATAATCGAATAATGTAGGTCTGAATTTAGCCAGCAGTAATCAAAAAGAGGGACAACTTAGAAATACAGGTGACCTTTAAATAACACAGTTTTCAACTGGTCAGGTCCACTTATACATAAACTTTTTCAATAAACATACTGAAACATTTTTGGAGATCTGCAACAATTTGAAAAAACTCAGATGAGCTGAGTAGCCTAAAAATATTTTAAAAATTAAGAGAAAGGTAAGTCACAAATGTATAAACTATATGTAGATACTAATTATTTTATCATTTACTACCATAAAACACACATAAATTGATTATAAAAAGTTAAAGTGATCTCTCAAAGTTCTCCTTTGTTTTTCATTGTGTTTAGTGCAATATTATAAGCCTTAAATAACAAGTGACCCAAACAAAGTGCTATTACTGGTGCTGGAAGTGCTCCCCAAAAAGCAGGGAAAGTTATGACATTACAAGAAAAGGCTGAATTGCTTGATATGTACTGTAAATTGAGGTCTGCAGCTGTGGTTGTCCACCACTCCAGACAGATGATTCTCCTTGTAAACAGATGATGTAAACTTACAGTATCAACAAATACAGTATCGTAAAGGTATTTTCTCTTCCTATGATTGTCTTAATAACATTCTCTTTCCTGTAGTTTACTTTATTGTAAGAATACAGCACACAATACATATATAAAATACGTGATAATCCACAGTTTACATTATTGGCAAGGCTTCTAGTCAACAGTAGGCTTATTAGCGATGTTTTCTGGGAGTCGAAAGTTATATGTGGATTTTCCAGTGCTCAGGGAATTGGCACCCCAACCCTTGTGTTGTTCAAGGGTCAATTGTATGCTTGGGAGTTCAAGTACAATACTGGGTAACACAGAAACGGTGGGTAAGACGGAGAAAGGTATTGATTATGATCTTTAGGTAAAGACGGCAAGAGATTAACCACTAAAGACATAAAAGAGTTGGAAGCCATGAGAATACAGGAAAACAGTCAAAACCATGGGAGTAGGTAAGGACCCACCAGAGAGCAGGGAGAACACAGAGAGAGATGGTAAGGTTTCTGTAGGGCACATCTGCCAAACTCAAACAGTAATTTATAAGAAAGTCTTTATATCTTGGCTCTCCTAAGCTAATGAAGAGAACTTGGAGGAAAGTACTTCAAATGAATACCATGACAAGTTAGACACATATCGTTACCTGGTTGTCAAGCAGGGGCTGTAGCATGGCACTTGCTGAGCCTCCAGCCTTGAAGGAGTCTCTCTGGTAAGACCCTACTGGGTCAAAGCTGTATACAGCCCCCTTTCCTTAAAGAAGAAAATAGTATCCATAAGGATGGCATCCAATCACAATCCCAAATCATCACAAAAATAAATCAGGTCAAAATGTGACACAAAATGGACTATCACCTTGGCTAAAACGTCAGGGAACAGTTGGAACACAGTCACTGTTGCACTGGTGACAGCTGCAGCACACACACTGTTGCACATGTGAAAGCCAGAACACAGTCACCATCACACAAGACACCACCCAGAACACAATCACCATCGCACAGGTGACACCCAGAACACAATCACCATCGCACAGGTGACAACCAGCACACAGTCACCATCGGACAGGCACCACCCAGCACACAGTCACCACCGGACAGGCACCACCCAGCACACAGTCACCATCGGACAGGCACCACCCAGCAGACAGTCACCACCGGACAGGCACCACCCAGCACACAGTCACCATCGGACAGGCACCACCCAGCACACAGTCACCACCGGACAGGCACCACCCAGCACACAGTCACCATCGGACAGGCACCACCCAGCAGACAGTCACCACCGGACAGGCACCACCCAGCACACAGTCACCATCGGACAGGCACCACCCAGCAGACAGTCACCATCGGACAGGTACCACCCAGCACACAGTTACCATCGCACAGGTGACACCCAGCACACAGTCACCACCGGACAGGCACCACCCAGCACACAGTCACCATCGGACAGGCACCACCCAGCAGACAGTCACCATCGGACAGGTACCACCCAGCACACAGTCACCATCGCACAGGTGACACCCAGCACACAGTCACCATCGGACAGGCACCACCCAGCAGACAGCCCCAACCCCTGTGTTGGTGTGTCGTTCAAGGGTAAACTATGCTTGGGAGTTAAAATACAATATTAACACAGAAAGGGTGAGTAAGAGGGAGAAAGGCATTTTTACGATCTTCAGGTAAAGATGGCAAGAGAATTAACCACTGCAGATGTAAAAAGAGTTGGAAACCATGAGAATTCACAAAAATAATCCAAGCCATGGGAGTAGGTAAGGACCCACAAGAGAGTAGGGAGAACACAAGAGAGAGACAATAAGGTTTGTGTAGGGCACATCAACCAAACTCAAAGAGTAATTTATAAGAAAGTCTTTATATCTTGGCTCTCCTAAGCTAATGAAGAGGAGAACTTGAAGGAAAGCACAACCTATGTATATAGACAGGTCCAAGGGACACATCCGCAAGACAAAGTAAAATGAAGAGAATTCTGTAACATGTATAACACAATACTATTTTTGTTTAAAAGAATAAGAAAACTCTTTGTAGAAGCACAAAAAAGTCTGGAAAAATAAATAACAAACTGTGGTTGGTTATCTTTCAGCACTGAATTAGACGCAAGAAAAGAAAGGAATTACTTCTTATGTTTCTATATTATTCGAGTTTATTAAAAAGAACACAAGTAATTATACAATTTTTAAAAAGGCCTGTTAAAAACAATTGTGTTCTGGGTATGAAAAATCACGAATCATTTACAACGTATGATTTTTTAAAAACATAACTGATTTGGAAAACACATTATATAGCAGAACTCAGTACCCTGGGAGATGTGATACAGGGACAATCTTCTTACTAACCATGTACAACTGCCACTGTTAGCTTTGTATGTTTTCTACTATAGAACTGTGTAAACCTGGCCAGGCGCGGTGGCTCATGCCTGTAATCCCAGCACTCTGGTAGGCCGAGGTGGGCAGATCACGAGGTCGGGAGATCGAGACCAGCCTGGCCAACACAGTGAAACCCCGTCTCTACTAAAAATACGAAAATTAGCCAGGCGTGGTGGCATGCACCTGTAGTCCCAACTACTTGGGAGGCTGAGGCAGGAGAATCGCTTGAACCTGGGAGGCGGAGGTTGTGGTGAGCCGAGATCACGCCACTGCACTAAAGCTGGGGCAACAGAGCGAGACTTGGTGTCAAAAAAAAAAAAAAAAAAAGAATTGTGTAAACTGAATTCTCTGGTGGAGAAGGGCACCATCTGAGGTCCCCTAAGAACCTGCGGGAAGTATTTTTGCTGAAAGCAAGCTTGGGACAAGACATGAGATCACAGCAGGCAATCCACTAACCTTAATATACAAACAAAGAAAGAGATGTAAGGTGTAAAGGCAAAAAAAGATTCTATCTCTCATGAGGACGACGTGCCACATATAAATTGAGGTCCAAAAGCTTTACCCAAGCATGGGATCTATCTCAGAAAACCACACACAACAAATCTAAAAAAACAAACCGAAGAACGGGTGGGCTACGTCCAAGAACATAGCTTTAAACATCCCCTAGAAGAAGGAAGAGAGACACTAGTAAAATCAGTATAAAACAACAAAAATAAATAAAAATAAAAATAAATGTAGAATGGCATGAATCTTGACTACAAAGTGCTTTTCCTCATCAAAGTAAAATCCAAAAAGCACAATAATTTCAATGTAAAAAAATCAGACAAGTCTTACAAGAAATACAGGTAAGCTTTGGATGGGAGCGGTTTTTCTAACAAGGCAAGAAACTGAATGTCATAAAGAAATGATTGACAGATTAGACTGTATGAAACACAGAAATTTCTGTGTAGCAAAAGGCACTGCCCAAAAGAGACAAATAACACTCTTGGGGGCGTCTATATTACAGACATTTGACACAGTTGAATGTAGTTCTTGAAAATCAATAAGAAAAAAATCTGCAAATAAGGAAATGGGCAACAGTTAATATATTAATCAGTCTTCAAAGAGGAAACTTATAAAGTCAATAAACATATGAAAACATGCCCAAAAATATATATAAATGAAAATAATAGACTGTTCAATGGTGAAAAACACGTTTCAAAATGTGTTAATTCTAATACTGGGAAGGTTACATAAAATCAGGTACTCGGGGTACTGGCATGTCCTTCAGAAAGGGTACAGTCAACGAAATAAAAAAAAAAAAAATTATCTGACCCAATACTTCAACTATTAGAAGTCTATTTTAGCAAGACAAGCATAACTGGAGAAGTTCACAAAAATGTATGTATGACGATGTTCATCATATTGTTTATATCAAGAAAACAGGAAGCGAAAATGTCCTTTAGAGGACTGGTTAGGTAGATGACAGTACAGCCACACTGTGTAAGTCAGCTATTAAAAACTATGTGTTACAGCAGCAAAAACAGAAGAAAAAAAAAAAACATACAAAAATCACTATGCATACAGCTTAGATCTCCTTGATAATAGACAATGTATAGTCACAGAAAAACAGATATCAAAGTCCTACTTATATAAAACTGTGTGCACGAGTGTATGTATAAACATGTACTGACTGATTATTTTCACTACAGAAAAACTAAAGCCACTTTTAATTTGGGAGAAAAATGTTTAAAAGGCATGACAGCAGCTAAGAGAGTAAAGACAGACAGGTTAGTGCTGACAGTGGTTGACACCAAGGGAAAGAGCTGTGGACCTTGCTGTCCTGAAGGATTCACTATCGAGCACTGCTCTCCAGGTCCCTGCATCCACCAACACAGAAGACAGTAAATAAAGTCTCCTGAGACATGAGCAGAGGCTCTGGACTTAGGGGATCAGGTTCTAGAGTGGCAAAGGGTAGGAGCAAAACCCATGAAATGGAAAGTTGATGTATATAAAACACAGACTATCGGGCCCCTTCCTCCTCCGAGGCCTAAAAAGATGCCAACCAGGCTTCTCTTCCTGTAGTCCCACCTCACCCCAGGAAAAAAGATGAAAGAAAATCTTCATCTGAAGAAAATGCTGCTTACTGAAGCACCCAGTTAATGGCTGTCAGTTGACAAGCTATGTAAACAAGGACTTTTATAATAAAGTTTTCATACAACACTTCAATGTGAATGGACAGCAAAAAAAAAAAAAATCAGAAAGTTGAAGGAAGCCTCTAACATAGAAGACAAAGGCCAAATATGAACATACAACATGAAAAAAAAAGCACTCTGATGAAATATACAAAGCACAAAACATCTAACAAAAACAGGATTTTTTTTAAAAAAGCTAAAAAATAAGAAACAGCTCTTGGAAATTAAGGACACCAGAAATAAAAGCAATCAGTAAAGGATGAAAAGCTAAAAGTAAGGAAATCTTCACAAAGTAGAAGAAAAAAGAGAGAGATAGGTAACATGTGGAGTCAAAAATAAAGTACCAGGTCATAATCCAGGTGGTTGTGGAGAAGGTGGGGAGGGGTAGGGGAGAAGGAGAGGAAAGAAGGTGGAGAAAGAGGACAAAATAAATAAGAAACTCTAGGCAAGGAACATCACTATACAATTTCAGAACACCAGGGTAAAGAAAAGATCCTAAAAGCAAAGCGTCAAAAAGGTCCGGTTTTGTTTTGTTCAGAAATCTCTTAGGAGGTAAGCCTCTAAAATAAGGAAATAAATCAAGAAAGAGGAGAGCACAGGAGGTGGGGGAATCTCAGGATGGCAGGGGTCCATCCTGGAGCAAGGGGAAAAGAGATCCACCTAGTATGTGAGGTCTGACAACCAGATGAATTGTATTCAGAGAATGTACAAGGAACTGACAAAAAGTTTAAAGAAATCTGAGCCAATTAGAGATAGTTAACCTGAGAGAAAAATAAAAGCGGTTACACAAGAAAGAAAATATGAAGGCATGCTACTTAGCTTCAGTTTCTTCATCACTTTCATTATCAGAAATGAAATGAGACTTGTGTCAGATGGTATTTATGGTTCTTTTCAACTCTAGGTGGAGACACACACACCTAGGAAATAATAACTCCTCCTCCCCACCATTTTCCAGAAAAAAGGAATTCTACCTTCTTCATCAAGTCCACCGATGATGTTGTAAACATAGTATGGAAAGAAGCGCCTTGAATACAGGATCGTAGACAGCATTGCAGCAATTGCCCCCGTAGTCATGGCCTTATTATTGGAATGCTTATACATCTGCAATTATTGATGAAAGTTAACAGGCATGTAGAGGCAGAAGCTATTATAGACTAGAACAATCAACAGTATAAAGTGAATAAATGCATACCACAGTGAAAGGGGAAAGCATGCCTATTTCTTTCATGATCAACCAACACAGTATTACTAAGATAAAACTTCAAGGGAAGGAATACTAAGTTTGCCCTCAGCTCTCTGGTTTAAAGGCTCTATTTTCCACACCACCCTTATCTCGGGTACTCTTGGGTACTGCTAATCCAAGAGCTAATGTCCATGAGAGGGCGCATGAAGTGGCCTAAGGAAGACGGGTTTAAATCCATCTCTCTCCCTCACTCGGCATATAGACCGGGGTCAGCAAGCGACCCCTGTAGTTTGGCTCAGGGGCCAAATCCAGCCTATCCCCTATTTCTATGAATATTGTCCGTGGCTGCTTTTTCACTACAAAAGCAGAAACAAATAGTCATGACAGAGATCAAATGGCCCATAAAGCTGTAAATATTTACTATCTGGTCCTTTACAGAAAAAAATTACGCCAATCCCTGATCAAACCCAGATGTAAGTCCCTCTCTTTGAGAACAGAAGACACAGGGTAGCACCCTTACTCTGCATGATTTTAATACACAGCAGTGGTCGTGATCCTTCAAACATCTACAGTAGAGAACACAAGCATCCAAAACAGGGTCTTAGCATGACAATACAGCGACTGCAAATCCTAGTTTTACTACACCCTTGGGAACCCTACATTATCCACTGGTAGAGAAACTTCACAAAAATAATAAACACAAAATGAATTCAAGATCACCAATTTTTGTTAACCATATAGCAACCATCTCTAATGAGAAACCTCATGGCCAGGCATAGTGGCTCACACCTGTAATCTCAACTGAGGTGGGAGAATGTTTGAGCCCAGGAGATGAAGGCAACAGTGAGCTACAATTGCACCATCGTACTCCAGCCTGTGCAACAAAGTGAGACGCTGTGTCTAAATAGACAGATACCTAATTAGCACCATAAAATTAAACAATGTCAAAACCCTGAAAAATGATTAGAAATGCACTATAAGCAACGGATAAGATTTTTACAGAGGAATGTCTTTCCAAGATAAAAACTATAAAAAATTATTCATAGGCCGGGTGCAGTGGCTCACGCCTGTAATCCCAGCATTTTGGGAGGCCGAGGTGGGTGGATCACCTGAAGTCAGAAGTTCGACACCAGCCTGGCCAACGTGGTGAAACCCCGTCTCTACTAAAATACAAAAATTAGATGGGAGTGGTGATAGGTGCCTATAATCCCAGCTACTTGGGAGGCTGTGGCAGGATAATCACTTGAACCCAGGAGGCAGAGGTTGCAGTGAGGCAAGAACATGCCATTGCACTCCAGCCTGGGCAACAAGAGCGAAGCTCTGTCTCAAAAAAAAAAAAAATCATTCCATTTCATTTTGAAACCAA
Organism: Trachypithecus francoisi; assembly: GCF_009764315.1. Classification (NCBI taxonomy): domain Eukaryota; kingdom Metazoa; phylum Chordata; class Mammalia; order Primates; family Cercopithecidae; genus Trachypithecus; species Trachypithecus francoisi. The sequence continues at coordinate 665,636 of NW_022681460.1, forward strand.
GCACCAACATTTATTTACTTCACCACCTAATGAAGTATGAGAGAAAAACTTCAGGAAGGGGTGTGCATTATGTCGAATTCACCATTCCTTGTTTTATTAACAATGACATGTTTACTTTTGTCTTCTAACTCCCATTTATAAAATAAACATTGGGAATTATCATATAAATATGCCAGTAAATGTAAGTCACTATAGCTTTCAATATAAGTTTCTAAAAAAGTATTAACAATTGATAAATACTGAGTGAAATCCTTTCTACACATTCAAAAAGCATCTGTCAGTTAAATAAATACATTACATACTCCAGTAACCACTCATAAGTGTAAATAATTTCAAGTGTTATTCACAAATAGGCAAAACAGAATGTGATCACCCCTGACTTCCGGCAGCTGGCTATCAACTGAAGCCTGTCAGGTGACAGAAGTTAATGGTGCATGTTGTGCCTCTCGTCCAAGCTCCTGGCTTATTCATTCTTTCGTTATTTCTGATCATGCATCCTGCCAACTAAGAGCACAGCACTGTAAAGAGGAAAAACTTGTCAGCTGATCGTGATGCAAACCAAGCTCCTGTGTCAAATCTTTCCTGGGCTCTCTCCTGCCATAGAAATTGATTTGCTTCGTTTTGAGGGAAGAGTATCTTCCGAAGAACTCCTCCCAGGCTACTTCTAGAAGGGGAGAGAACCCTTCATGTGATACAAGACTAACAAGCGGAATGTGCTACGGTTTCACATTATGCTACTTTAATGACCCTGCCTTCATGATATCATTTCGTTTCTAGCATATATTTGTAATTCATCTACTAACCTAGTGACTCTCTAGCTACTCTGACCAATAGTCATGCTGTAGGCTTGAAAGAATTTAATGAACTGCTATTAATTTGAAATAGTGTAGAAATGTACAAAAGCATCTACCTTTAGTCTTGCTTCAATAATCTTTGTCAGGGTCAGACAGTCTCCATGAAAACCACTGCATCCAATGACTGTTTTGTCTGTTCTGTAAAAAGCACATTTCAGACAACTGAGCTGGTTAGATAGTAGAGCAAAGCGTATCTTTGGCAATTTTAAATTTAAAACCCACGTTTTAGGAAAAACACAGCTAGCCTACTAAAACTGAGCTATGGATACAATGGCTTAGGATATTTCTAAAATGAATGTTTCAAGTAAAAAAAAACAGTGTGGGGAGGCAGATTTTTTAAAAATACCATTGAATGACGAATGGTGCTATGGTCTGAATGCTTTCTTCAAAACTCATGTTGAAATGTCATTGCCATTGTGATGGTACCGGGAGTTGGGAGCAGGTGTTTAGGTCCTGAGGGCTCAGCCCTCGTGAATGGACATTATCACAGGAGTGGGTTCACTCGCTCTTCTTTCTCTCTCTCTGGCTTTCCACCATGTTAAGACACAGCAGGAACGCCCTCACCAGATGCCAGCCCCTCAATCTTGGACTTCCCATCCTCCAGAACTGCAAATCAATAAATTTCTGTCCATTATAAGTTACCTAGTGTGCGGCATTCTGTTACAGCAGCATAAAACGGACTAAGACAAATGTATAAATGGAAAAAGTGATAAAGTAATTACAGTAAAATACAAACAGTAAGATCTAGGTGATGGCATATGGGTTTTCATCATGAAACTCTCTTACTTTTGTTGCACATTTGAAAATTTTCACGGTAAAATGCTGGGGTGAACACATTTAGGTTACCGAAAGCACTTTTGGTACCCTGAATATAGCAAATATTTTTAAGACTGCACATTGAATTATTAGAAACATTAACTTAGAAAATGGTTTTCTAATAAAAATGCTCCCAACAGCAACTTAAAAACTCATGAAACAAATCATTTAGAAGTAGAAACTCTCACGGCATTAAATCATTACAAAGGCCTTGTGAAATGTCTTTAGAAATATTTACTTACAATTTGTAACATTTGGGGCTATCCCGAGTATGAATTGAAAACCCTTCACTCAGTCGAGTATCAGAAGCAACAATTGCAAAATCTTCTCCAGCAATTGCCAGTACAGTACTGAGGAAAAAAGAAAACAACATTAATTCTCCAGGGTGGTAATCCTATCCCTACAAATAGAAGAATGCTCCATAGCACATACTGGGATCAAATAGTCTAGATGTCAACAAAACAGGATTGAAAGGGGAAGAGGAAAGATGAGTGGGAAGAGAATGAACCCCTGGTTACAAGTTGCCTGGAAAAACAAATTATTAATAAGCCTAAATCAGGGCAAAGTCTCCTCGGCAGGAGATAACAGAAAAGCCAATGAATTATCATCACCAACACATTAAATGCTTACTTGTGCAAGGTACTACTAATACAGAACAAGTAAACACCACGTCTGCGCCCTTGAGGGTCAACTACAGACAGCGGTACCACAATGCAAGCTCTAGGAGTTTCGAGAAGGTGGGATTTGTCTTTCTTTCTCATTTCTTTATCTCCAAGTCCTTACGTACCGCCTATATACTGCTTATTTCTTTATACCCAAGTCCTTATACAATGACAAATAAACGGACAAACAGTAAATTTCTTCCTCTGTGGCTGTACAATTTGACAGCTTATCAAAGAGATTTACAGTATGAATTCCAAAAGCAGACTGCCTGGGTTCTAATTCTGGCTTTCCCAGTTAGCAGATATGAGACTGTGGGTAGTTACTTCTCAAAGCCTCAATTTCATCATAAATACAACAGAGATCACTTCAGTTGCTACCTCAATAGGGTGTTCAAAGAATCAAATATGTAAAGCCCTTATAGCAGTCCCTGACATGTAACCGGTCCTCTGGTAAGTGTTAGCTGTAATTGCTATGGCACTAGAGAATGACTAAGCACCTGGGCTCTGGAATTACATGAGACAGAGACCCACTCTTGCTACTTACTAGGTATGTGATCTTAGGCAAATTCTCCAAATGCAAGTTGATGATAACAGTACCTGTGTCACAGGTGTGTATATTTGGGTGTGTATATTTTAATGTACAAGGCTTGACTGATAACTATAATCACTGCTTCAATGCAATAGTGGAAATTAAAGGCATGGTGCCTCACAGACGTAAGCACTTAGAAAACTTTAGCCACTATTTTCACTGAGGAGGGATTTGTGCTAAAGCTCTCAAGTAGAAAAGGATGGCATTCCAGGTAATATAAACAGCAAGCAATGGCAAACAGGTAATAATTCAAATAGTACATTCAAGCAACTCAATCAGGCAGCCATTTTTGCATAAACACATGTAGTGACATAAGGTTTATGTGATGGACAGGGTTCCCACTGTAGAAAATCCCAACTGCTAAGCTAAAGATTTTGGAATTTTAGCAAGAAATCATGAAGGTTTTCTGAGCAAGAATGATTTGTAGTTGTAACTACTCAGGAGGTTGAGGTGGGAGGACTGCTTGAACCCTGCAGTGAGCTATGATGGTGCCTGGGCATTAGCATGAGACCTGGTCTTTTAAAAAAATGCAAGAGAGAGAAAAGTTCCATTTACAAAGTGGGGTTTCAGGAAGACTACTCTGACACTAACATAGTATGTGAAATGGGACGGAAACACTGTTATAATACTACTAATGCAATAGTAAGGTAACAAGGTGAACAGGTAAATCCGAAATCGTCACAAACACACAAAATAGACAAGTTTTTATAGCTACGTAAATGTATTAGGAACTGGGAAAACCAATTATGACATCCAAGATTTAGAACTTAAATGAGCAGAATAATGGCATAATTATAAAAAGTATTTTAAAGGAGAGCAGAGGAGGCCGGGCACGGTGGCTCACACCTGTAATCCCAGAACTTTGGGAGGCTGAGGCAGGCAAACTGCCTGAGGTCAGGAGTTCGAGACCAGCCTGGCCAACATGGTGAAACCCCATCTCTACTAAAAATACAAAAGTTAGCCAGGCGTGGTGACAGGCACCTGTAATCCCAGCTGCTTGGGAGGCTAAGACAGAAATGCTTGAACCCAGGAGGTGGAGGTTGCAGTGAGCCAAGATCGCACCATTGCACTCCGGCCTGGGTGACAGAGTGAGACTCTGTCTCAAAAAATAATAATAAAAAAGGAGAAGAGGAGATTGAGGGGAATAATTAGCTTGCTTTTTGTTTTGTTAGCTGTCTTGAGTTATTGTGAGAGCCGAAAAACCAGTTAGAAATGTTTTAATGAAGAAGCCAGAATTGAGGGACTCATGAGAGGCAGAAATGGAAAACCAGATTTGGGAGTAAGCCTCCCAGCAATGAGACATCAAATAGTGCTGAGTGATAAGGAGGCTAATGACTTGTTTAACTACATTTAAAGACAGAGTAGAAAAAGAGAATGAGGTCTCATTTTGTGGAAGCAAAGGCTGCTTGAAAGCCAGCTGCAGTAAACACTAAAGAAAAAGAACAATGACTGAGAAAAAAGTAATCAGAAAGTTCTAAGTAATTTTTAGGGCAGTAATGGCTTAAACTGGATTACTAGGGATTAAAAAGTGAGTAATGAGTAGGGCATACTGAACACTGAAAATTCTTATTTATAGAGAATAGTGTTATGAAATGGGTCTAATAACCCTCCCTACAATGTACAACTTAATTAGTCATCACAGGAAGTGCTAAGGAGTATAATGGAAAACCATCAATAAACTCAGTGGTGAAATAGCTAAGTCCTAGCTCAACTTCACACCAGCACTCTGACCCTGACAGTTTAATGTCTAACATAACCCTAGGATGCTAACATCATCGAACATCCACTTTTCATGCTGATTAAATAAGATGACGGTTTGCAATTTACAAAATGCATCTCTCTCGATTCTCACCAAAAACTATGAAGCTACTAAGGAAGAAAATTTAGGTTCAAGAAGTTCAGAAGTACCCAAAGACCTGACTGTCCTTTAGTGGCAGAACCAAGGCTAAAATCTGACTTTCGTTATCTTTCTAACACACTCCAAAAATATGCATTAATATTTCAAATTTATGAGGAACCAATTAACATTTTTGCTTTGTTTTTAAAATTTATTTTTGTAAAGATGGGGTCTTGCTATGTTGTGCAGGCTGGTCTTGAACTCCTGGCCTCAAGCGATGATCCTCCTGCCTTAGCTTCAGGTGCGAGCCACAGTGCCCAGCCAATACTTTTTGTTTTCTTTAAGAACCATCGGTTCGTTCAAATTGAGTGTGTATATTTTAATGTACAAGGCTTGATTAGTAACTATAACCACTGCTTCAATTTACAGCTCTTTCCTGTCAAGAGTCTTAAACAGAGCATCTTTCTATAACCCTGTATCTCTGGCGTGCCACCACGGAAAATTATATTACTCAAGATAAAGTTGGTAACTGAAATAAAAACCAAACTTGACCATAACATACAAGATCACACATATTAAGAGGTCCATCTTCTGAGTATTTTGTTTTCCTGAACTTAAGCTAAACGTTAAAAAAAAGTTAAAAAAAGAAAAAAAAAAAAAGCCGGGCGCGGTGGCTCATGCCTGTAATCCCAGCACTTTGGGAGGCTGAGGCGGGCGGATCATGAGGTCAGGAGATCGAGACCATCCTGGCTAAAACGGTGAAATCCTGTCTCTACTAAAAACACAAAAAACTAGCCGGGCGTGGTGGCGGGCGCCTGTAGTCCCAGCTACTTGGAAGGCTGAGGCAGGAGAATGGCGTGAACCCGGGAGGCGGAACTTGCTGTGAGCTGCGATCAGGTCACGGCACTCCAGCCTAGGCAACAGAGTGAGACTCCGCCAGACAAAAAAAAAAAAAGCACTTATCTATGAAACTAAGTTTGCTCAACCAATCCCACTTTCTATTTGAAATAAAATGATCAAACTGCTACAATTAGAAGTAACAGAAGTCAGGCGGCTACAATTAAGACGTTTCGGCTACCAACGTAGCTATGCATCCAACAACACAGACCAAAAACAATCCTTTTAAGGCTCAGACGCTAAACCTTTATTTTACCCTCGCCGGCTGGCATAAGGAACGTCTACATGAGGTCCAGTTTGGTCTTCCACAGAGCACAGGCTATGTCTCAATTTCTACTTTACCGTCTTACTGCAGCAAGGAGCATGGAATTCCGGTCCACACACAAACCCACATGACAGGACTGTGATGGGAAACCCTAAAAACCAAGGCTGCACCGCAATCATCAAGTAAACTTGAGCAAAGCGAGCCTGAAGGAGGAAACACAGGCCATGAGAGGACGGCAGGGAGCCCGGCCTTGTGCGGACCCACTCAGCTCAGGGTTCTGAGGCCTGCAGGGGACCCGGGCAGCGCCTTGACGCCGGTGACTCCTAAACAGGCTTCAGCCAATGGGGGAGGGGCGAAAGTGAAAGCGGAGCTCTCTGGGGTTCTTACCCTCCGTTGAAAGCGTAGGGTGAAAATCGCAGCTGCAAAGGGCCCGCGGCTCTGTGCGGCTCCATCCCCAAGTCTCTGCCAGGAGCCGAATACATGGCTATGGAAGACAACATCGCACGGCTGCGCCTGCTGCTCCGACACCTGCTGTCTCACGGCGAGATGGCTGCCGTGACCGGACGTTACGCCACTTCCGGCTTCAGATGGCTGCCGTGACCGGACGTTACGCCACTTCCGGCTTCTCCTGAAGTTCGCTCCCGGCCTCTCTATCTTGCGCTAGTCGTTGCTCCTGGAGGGCTGCAGGGCGGCTTGTCCCTTTGGTAGTTGGGTCTCGCCCATTCCAAAAAAGCTGACACAAAAGCAAAGGTTTCCCACCCCCCGTCGAAGAAAACACTGGAATTCACCCCAATGGACGAAAATTTAAGTCTGACCATGCAAAAAAATTGGCAGAACTATGGCGCAACGCCAACTCGAATAACGGTGAGCGTGTTAATTCTCCTGGCTAATAAAAAATGTATATAACATTTCCTATCCTTAAAGAGCTCACAACCTCACTGATAATAAAAAGTACAAAGAAAACAAGCAGTATAGCATGTGATTACGCCACAATGAACTACAGAAGGGAAAATCAGTTCCCACTAAGTTCTAGTCCCAGTAAGAAACAACTGCGGATAGAGCCTTGTGACCACAGTGCATGAAATGGGAGTGGCAGAACTGAATATAAATACCTATGTAAACACAAGCCGTTTGTTTTGCTTAGTGTTCCTTGTCATTCTACACCCTTGAAGATCAGCTAGCGTTCTTGCACAGGTAAGGAGCACGCACTTACTTAGTGCCAAGTACTGTCAATCTCTGTCAACCTCCCGACAGCCCAACGGTAAGCACTATTATCATTATTCAATTTTACAGAAGAAACTGCGGGGGACAGGTCAGGTAACTTGCCAAAGGTAACGCCGCTAGTTGCTTTAAACCACCACCACCACCACAACAAAACACACACACACATACACCACTTAAAAATCGATCTTTCCTACGTCTAGCAAGGGCCAATTAGAGACGGCTGCGGCACAGCGGCCCCGCCCCGGAACTCCTCAAGAGCTTCGCCCCTCCTTACCTTAAGCTCCGCGCCTATGGAAACACAGGAAGTGACCTATGCCCACACGTCGCAGGGCCTCGGCCCTAGTGGGAGCAACTCGCTGAAGCCGAGGGCAGAGCTGGCGGAAGTGACATTATCAACGCGCGCCAGAAGTCCAGTGAGGTCAGGCAGGTTCGCTGTGGCGGGCGCCTGGGCCGCCGGCTGTGAAACTTCGTTTCCTCTGGCCCATGGTGATCTTTGCAGCGACCCAGGTAACACCTTGTACTCTTTTCTGAGGGTTCGGGTGGAGGCGACCACTGCATTGAGGCCTGGAGGCAATGGTGGGGAAGAGACGAGGAATTGGCGCGCGTGCAGGCCCCGCGGGGGACGTTCCTCCCTCTCGTGCTGCCGCCGTTCCGGCCTGTAACGGCCGCTCGGCCGCCGCTCCCGCCCGGTGCCCTGCTCTGCTGTGTTCCGCAAGCGGCTTCCTATCGTACGATTGTGGGGCGCAGGGTACTACCGACTGGGCGGCGGCGGTCGAAGACCCGAAGTTTACCCTGCCCTGTCCTGCCATCCGCTTCTTCTCCTTGTTAGAAGGCAGATTCACCCTAGTCTGTGCCCGCCTGTTTTGCTACCAACATTGAGACTTAAGTATTTTGTCAGAAGCCTGAGACAGCGGGCACGGTAGCGCTTAAGATATAATACACACCATTTATTTACGGGGCCTCCCATCTCTCGGTTCAGGCCATCAGGGTTTTCCAAATCTCTAGGTAGGCTTTTCTGTGGAAAGACTGGGCTTCATTTAGTTATACAGACACTAGAAGGCTATGCAGAATTAATTTGATTGCCTCCAAAAAATATCGGATTTGATGTTTCAATTTCCAAGATCTGAAGATCCCCAGCAAACAACTATTTTCTGAGATAAATTAGTGCAGTAATCACCGTACGGTTTCTTCTGTAGACTGACTTGCAAAAAGTGGCCTGACGCCACCGAAGGTCCTGGATAAATAAATCTCTAGTCATACTTACAGTGGGTTTAAATCCTGCCGTCATTATCTCTTGCCTCACCCTTAGATTCCTGAAGCGGAACTTGCAGCCTCCAGTTTTACTCCTCTCAAATTCATCTAGTCTTGCCAAATTAGATCTATTCATACTGCACTTCCAAAATTCCATGACTGTTATTATTGCCTATGCAGTAACATTTAACACTCCTGATAGTATGAGCCCACCAATATGTGCTGTCTCATCTGCAGTGACCTTCTATACAGTCATACTAAGCTTATCGCCTGCATTCTGCATGTTTTTTCAGTCTGTTATCTCTTTCTGCTTGATTTCTCTTTTGTCTGAAGCCCTGATGTGTAAATTCCTACTCACCTTGTGAGACCCAAGTTAGATGGTCCCTGCTTTGTGAAAACACTGCCCTCTCTTCATAGTAATTGGCTGTTAGTCTTTATTGTCTTCTCTTCCAGGGGTGTATATGGGCTCATTCATGATCACGTACTGTATTCCAGGCATCGTGCTAGATGCAGAGATCACAAAGACATGTAGGCTGGTTTCTGCTTTCAAGAACTTAGCTTAGGTCATACTTGCTATTATAATACTATGTTTTACAGTAATTATTTGCATACTCTTCATATTGAACACTTTGGTGCCAGGGACTACATCTTCCTATCTTTATATCCTCATCTGCAGCACTTTTGTTATTATAGGATAACTGTCCAAAAAAAGTATAATGTAAAAAATGTCTTTGATATATTTATTTCCAGAAGCACAGCTTGCTTTCTTTTTTGGTCTGTTTTTCAGTGATGAGTATATAGGATAGATAGTTTTTGGGGGCCCTTGCTCTTTCAAAGTGATCGTCAGAGTCTTTCATATATTCAGCAAATATCTGAGTGTCTACTTTGTACCAGCACATGCTTGAAGTGCATGTGCCTGAAGGGTCTTTGGACATATAATTTGTAACTTTGAGACCTCTAAGTTCTATGTGAGAGTATGTTATTATAAACTCATTTCAGATGTATAGTGAGTAAAGCGATGACGATTTAAGAATAGTCAGATAAAGCCGGGCGCGGTGGCTCAAGCCTGTAATCCCAGCACTTTGGGAGGCTGAGACGGGCGGATCACGAGGTCAAGAGATCAAGACCATCCTGGCTAACACGGTGAAACCCCGTCTCTACTAAAAAATATAAAAATCTAGCCGGGCGAGGTGACAGGCGCCTGTAGTCCCAGCTACTGGAGAGGCTGAGGCAGGAGAATGGCATAAACCCGGGAGGCGGAGCTTGCAGTGAGCTGAGATCCGGCCACTGCACTCCAGCCTGGGCGACAGAGCGAGACTCCGTCTCAAAAAAAAAAAAAAAAAAAAAGAATAGTCAGATAACAGGCACAGTTTGCATTAATGTGTTCTAAAGACGTAAGGTTATTATGTTTATAAAAATTCAGAGCTTTATCTTTGTGCAGCTTTTTTTTTTTTACAGTTTCATTACAGTAGGAGCTTGATAAATGATCACTCTGAAGTATATTGGATCGAATTTAATATTTACTTAATTTTTTGCCCAAGACATTGTAGAGGATGTAAAATTGGGATATTTAAATATCTGAACTTTGCCTAACAGTGCTTTGTATACAGTACTTAATAAATATTCTGCTCTGATATTACAGTTTGCTTAGGAATTAGTTTTCTGTAGGTGTTTTTCCTCAAAAGTTTTTAATGCTGGTTATGACAGCTTGATTTTGAGCATTATCTGAGTATTTAAACGTGTAACAAAATGATTTTTGTTTTGTTGGCGATTTTACATGCAATCGCCGGAAACCTGGAAGGAATAAGACTTTGGGATTATAAGGTAAAAACAAATGTATTCCAAAATAGTTTCATTGGTTTTCATGTTTGTGTTTTGTATAGTCATGGAAGTGGCTTATAGGACTGTATAGGTTACTTGGATCCTTAAATTAAACTTCAGACTTTTTTCCAAAGCAGCATCACTGTTTCTTGGTGTCAAGATAACCCAAGGAATTGAGGAAGTTGCTGAGAAGAGTGTGCTGGAGATGCTCTAGGAAAAAACTGAATGGTGAGACGAGTTCCAGCCCAAGGGTTTCTGGTTTGCCAAGAAGAAAGTGAACATCATGGATCAGAACAACAGCCTGCCGCCTTACGCTCAGGGCTTGGCCTCCCCTCAGGTAATACATTAGGAGGGAGAAAATAGGGAGGGCGGAAATCTGAACTGCAAGAGATGGTATCAAAAGGCAAGGAAGAGCATTTAATGATCTGTTTTTGAAAATGATTTAATATATTTTTTAAACTTGATTTTGTTGAGATGTTCTATTAGGTTTTGAATGGGCACAATAGTGTTTATTTGGGGAGTCTGTTTGGAAGTTACATATCTATAAACACCTAATCTTTTGATAAACACTTATGAGAATGTTCCAAATGATTATATAGGGTCTTTGATTTTGAAAATCACCCTCACCAAATTATTTTCTAGTTTTATTTTTCCCCTCTTACATTTCAAGCTCTCAACCACCCATCTACGTTAAAAATGTTTCAGGCTGGGTGCGGTGGCTCACGCCTATAATCCCAGCACTTTGGGAGGCCAAGGTGGGTGGATCACCTGAGGTCAGGAGTTCGAGACCAGCCTGGCCAACATGGCGAAACCATCTGTACTAAATATACAAAAATTAACCAGGCATGGTGGTGGGTGCCTGTAATCCCAACTACTTGGGAGACTGAGGCAGGGAGAATTGCTTGAACCCGGGAGGTGGAGGTTGCAGTGAGCAGAGATCATGCCAGTGCACTCCAGCCTGGGGGACAGAGCAAGACTAGACTCTGTCTCAAAAAAAAAAAAAAAAAAATGAATAACTTCTGTTGAAATATAATTTACATACAAAAAACACATTTTAAGTGTCTGTTTCGATAATTATATATACGTGTATAAGTTACAGAACATTTCAGTTATCTTAAAAAGTCCCTTCTTCCCCTTTATAGTCACTCTGTTGGCCCCAGGTGACTACTGAATCTGCTTTTCAGTGCTGAAGATTAGTTTTGTCTATTCTAGAATTTCATATAGATGGAATCATATAGTGTATGCTTTTTTGTGTATGTCTGACTTCTTAGCCCGGTATACTGTTTGTATATCAGTAGTTAATCCATTGTATAGCTAAGTATCACTCCATTGTTTGGATGTTCCACAGTTCATCCATTCTCTAGTTGCTCACATTCAGGGTCTTTCCAGTTTGGAGCTATTATGGATAAAAGCACTATAAACGTTTGTGTAAACTTTGAATGTACTGTTTTTACTTCTCATAGGTAAAGACTTAGGAGTAGGATTGCTAGGTCCTATATCAGTGTACGTATAACTTTATAAGAAACTGCCAAACTGTTTTCTGAAGTGGCTGTATTGTTTCGCAGCATAAGAGATTTAAGTTGCCCCACATCCTCACCAACACTTTGTGCTGTCAGTCTTTTTACTTTTACTCTAGTGACTGCTTCGTTGTATTTTACTGTGGTTTTGGTTTTTATTTGCCTGATTACTAATGTTTCTGAGCACCTTGGCAAGTGCTTGTCAGCCGCTCATACACAGGCCCACTTCACTTTACTACAGTTGACTTTACTGCATGTTTGACAAATTGAAGGTTGTGATAAACCTGTACCCAGTGAGTCTGTTGGCGTTATTTTTCCAACAGTGTGTACTTGGGGTTAGATTTTGGTGATTTTTGCAGGATTTCAAACTTTTTATTATCTGTTATTGTTACCAAACTTTTTCTCTTTTTTTTTGTTTTTGTTTTTGTTTTTTTGTTTTTTTGCAGTCACTCTGTTGCCCAGGCTGGATTGCAGTGGTGCAGCCTCGGCTCACTGCAACCTCCATCTCCCCTGTTCAAGCGATTCTCCTGCCTTAGCCTCCTGAGTAGCTGGGATTATAGGCATGTGCCACCAAACCCAGCTAAATTTTGTATTTTTAGTGGAGAAGGAGTTTCACCATGTTTGCTAGGCTGTTCTCAAACTACTGGCTACAGGTGATCCATCCGCCTTGGCCTCCCAAAGGGTTGGGATTACAGGCATGAGCTACTGAGCCCAGTCAAACCTTTTCATTATTATCTGTTACTGTGATCAGTGATCTTTGATGTTACTATTGTAATGATTATTGAATGCCATAAACTGCACCCATATAATATAGGAACTTAATTGATAAATGTCTACAATCTGACCAGCCATTCCCCCATCTCTCTCCCTCTCCTTGGTCTTCCCTATTTCTTGAGACACAACAATATGGAAATTAGGCTAATTAATAACCTTACAGTGATCTTTAATTAAGTGTTCAGATGAAGGGAAGAGCTGCACATCTCTCATTTTAAACCAAAAGCTAGAAATGATTATGCTTAGTGAAGAAAGCATGTTGAAAGCTGAGACAGGCTAAAAGCTAGGCCTCTTGCACCAAATAGTTAGCCAAGTTGTGAATGCAAGGGAAAAGTTCTTAGAGGAAATTAGAAGTGCTACTCCAGTAAACCCACAAATGATAAGAAAGCAAAACAGTCTTATTGCTTATATGGAGAAAATTTACCTGGTCTGGATAGAAGATCATGCTACCCACAACATCCCCTTAAGCCAAAGTGTAATCCAGAGCAAGGCCTTGACTCTCTTCAGTTCTGTAAAGGCTGAGAGAGGAGAGGAAGCTGTAGAAGAAAATTTTGAAACTAGCAGAGTTTATTCATGAGCTTTAAGGAGAGAAGCCTTCTCCACAACGTAAGAATATAACATGAAGCAGCAAGTTATCTGGAAGATCTAGCTGAGATTATTGATGAAGGCGACTATACTAAATAACAGATTTTTAATGTAGATGAAACAGCCTTCTACTGGAAGAAGATGCTATCTAGGACTTTTATAGCTAGAGAGGAGAAGTCAGTGCCTAGCTTCAAAGCTTCAGAGGATTGGCTGACTGTAGTTAGGGGCCAATATAGCTGGTGACTTTAAGTTAAAGCCAATGCTCATTTACTGTTCTAAAATCATAGGGCCCTTAAGAATTACGCTAAATCTACTCTGCCTGTTCTCAGCACACAGAACAACAAAACCTGATGAGACCACATCTGTTTACAGCATGGTTTACTGAATATTTTAAGCTCCTTGAGATCTACTGCTCAGAAAAAAAGATTGATTTCAAAATATTACTCACTGACAGTTGTCCACAAGCTCTGCTGGAGAAGAACAAGGAGATTAATATTGTTTTCATGCCTGCTTGAATAATATATCCATTCTTCAGCCCGTGGATCAAGGAGTAATTTCAACTTTCAATTCTTACTATTTAAGAAATAGAGCAGGGCATGGTTGCTCATGCTTGTAATCTCAGTACTTTGGGAGGCCAAGGTTGAAGGATCACTCAAAGGCAGGAATTCGAGACCAACCTGGATAACAAAACAAGTCTCTGTTGCTACAAAAAAAAAAAAAATTGAAAATCAGCTGGTCGTGGTGGCATGTGCCTGTAGTCCCAGCTACGTGGGAGGCTGAGGTGGGAGGATCACTTGAGTCCAGAAGTTAAAAGCTACAATGGAGACCCCGTCTCAAAGAAAGGAAGCAGGGAGGGACATATGCTGTAGCTGCCGTAGACAGTGATTCCTCTGATGGATCTGGGCAAGGTGAATTGAAAACCTTCTGGAAAAGATTCACCATTCTAGATGCCATTAGGAACGTTTGTGATTCATGGGAGGAGGTTAAAATATCAACATGAATAAGAGTTTGGAAGAAGTTGATTCCAACCCTCGTGGATGACTTTGAGAGGTTCTAGACTTCAGTGGTAGAAGTTACTGCAGGTGGCAGTGGAAATAGCAAGTGAACTAGAATTAGAAGTGAATCCTGAAGATGTGACTGAATTGCTGCAATTTTTTGATAAAACCTGAACAGATGAGGAGTTGCTTCTTGTGGATGAGCAAAGAAAGTGGTTTCTTGAGATGGAATTGACTCCTGGTGAAGAACTAATGACTGTAGAATATTCCATAAATGTAGTTGATAAAGCAGCAGCAGCGTTTGAGAGGATTGACTCAAATTTTGAACTACGTTCTAGTGTGGGTAAAATGCTGTCAAACAGCATCGTATGCTACAGAGACGTCTTCAGTGAAAGGAAGAGTCAGTCCTTGTAGCAAACTTCGTCAGTCTTATTTTAAGAAATTGTCACAGCTACCACCCTGATCAGCAGCTGTCAGCATCGAGGCAAGACCCTCTATCAGCAAAAAGATTATGACTTGAAGATTATGACTTGCTGCAGGCTCACAGGATTGTTAGCATTTTTAGCAATAAAGCATTTTTAAATTAAGGTATATACATATTATTAGACATAATGCTATTGCACACTTAATAGACTATAGTGTAAACATAACTTTTGTAGACACTGGGAAGCCAAAAAATTCCTGCTGCTTGCTTCATTGAGATGGCCTGGAACCTATAACCCATAGTATCTCCGAGGTGTGCCTGTATCTTCATTTGTAATATGCCCTTCACATATTTTACCCTTTTTCATTATTTTATTTGTGGATCTTCTTTTATGGAGTTGTCAGAGCTCTTTATTATTCTGTTTACCATTCCTTTCTCAGATGTATGTATTATAGGTATTTTTTTCCCAGTCTGTGGCCTGCCTTTTAATTTTCTTAGTGATGTCTTTCAAAGAACAGAGGTTTTTAATTTTTCCAAAGTTCAGTTTATCCATTTTTCTTCATGTTTATCCACTGTGTGGTATTAAAGAAGAAAGCGATGTGTATAAGAATAGCTGGTTCTTCCGTAATTAAAGTTTAATAACCCCATTTTTCTCAGAAGGCATCTGTCTTTGCACATCTCACCTGCTGTTCCACCAAGAAACTTCCACAGACACTCAGCAGCAGCCAGCCTAACCTGTTTTTCTCCTTGCTTTCCACAGGGTGCCATGACGCCCGGAATCCCTATCTTTAGTCCAATGATGCCTTATGGCACTGGACTGACCCCACAGCCTATTCAGAACACCAATAGTCTGTCTATTTTGGAAGAGCAACAAAGGCAGCAGCAGCAACAACAGCAGCAGCAGCAGCAACAGCAACAGCAGCAGCAGCAGCAGCAGCAGCAGCAGCAGCAGCAGCAGCAACAGGCAGTGGCCGCTGCAGCCGTTCAGCAGTCAACATCCCAGCAGACAACACAGGGAACCTCAGGCCAGGCACCACAGCTCTTCCACTCACAGACTCTCACAACTGCACCCTTGCCGGGCACCACTCCACTGTATCCCTCCCCCGTGACCCCCATGACCCCCATCACTCCTGCCACTCCGGCTTCGGAGAGTTCTGGGATTGTACCGCAGCTGCAGTGAGTACTTGATGTTTTATGTTTCCTCGCACTTAGGAGTCCCTTTGAGTTGTGTTCCTGCTCTGTTTTCTGGTGGATCCTTTTATTAAGGGAGGGAATGGCACTAATAGCAATTGTGTATCAAAATTTGCTTTATCTCACACTTGGGAAAGGGAAGCAAAGCCATCTTAGTCAGTGCCCTCAATAAAAGGTTCTTAACAGGCTTAGAAATGTGGTCATTTGTGTTTATATACCTGAGCCAATAAAATGTAATCTGACTTTCACTATCATTATTATTATATTATAGACATTTCCCTGTATCTGATATCACCAAATCACAATGTTGTGTAGTCTCTTTCCCTTATGCTATTTTAGGTCTTTAGTCACAGTATCAGTATAATTTCTGGCAGTTCTTGTTTTTTATTTTTACTGTGGGGACTGCATATGAATCTTTGAAGATCTGTGTCCTTCCCACAAAAGGAGGATGACTGTTCTTGTCCTAAATGGATTTTTCTGCCTAAGTGAAGGGGGTTCTATATGTAACAGGGTAGTAGGGATAGGAAATAATTTCATCTTCCTGAAAAAACAGCAAATATTTCCAAATAATACTAGTCAATAAGAAGCGTGCAGCTTTTCATTTTAGAAAGCTTATGACCAAATTAAAAGGTTACTTGCAGTCGCTGCATCTCCTCAGTTTTCTTGTACAGATACCTTCCTCCTTCATACTCCCTTTAGATCTAGTATTTCCTATTTGCATTTATTCAACTTGTTACATATATGGTTGTTGTTTATAAGCTATCTCTGATCATTTTTGGAACTTAGTGGTGTGTAATCGTGGATGCTGACTTTTACCCAAAGACCTAAATCTTGCCTCCACAATTTTGTTTGACCCCACACACAATTTTAAAAACAAAGTAATTTTAGTGATTTTAGAGACAGCCCTTTTTAGCTCACCCTTGTCTGTACCGCTCCCATGTGTCCAGCATGCTTGTCGGACTCCCAGGAAAATTTAAGTTTGCATTTCTGATTTAAATAAGAAAGTAAAACAGTACAGTAAGGTGTTTGTTTCTTGCCGTGCCTTTGTTGTTCTGATACTCCCCAGAGCATCAAGTCATCCACCTTCCTAAACTGCTGCTCTCTACTAAGAACCCTCCTGCGTCATAATTCAGTGCCCTCTCAGTCTTGTAGACTTAAGAGGGATTAAGGCAAATATTTAATTAATGAAAACATATAAGAATACATTTAACAATTATGTGACGAAAGTTGTGATAGATGTACTAAAATCTACTTGATGTAATTCATCAGTGGACAAATGCTAAAGGCAGGTGTGTATACAACGGTGATTGGAAGGAAAGAGATGATATGGAAATGAAAACATTGTGTGGATCAACCTAATTGGCTTTATGGTTGTGTATCATAGACTGCCATTCTCTTTTGAACAAAATTAGGAGCCATCAAGTTTTCAAAAGTATTGCATTCTGACAGTATGAGAAAAAGAACCAGAAGCAACAGTGAGCTATAACCTGTTGTATTTGAACCTATGTGTTTGAAATCTGGACTCCATATTCTTGGGATGGTGATTTCCAGGTCCATGCAAGACAGTTGTTGCGCAGTTAATTGCATTCAAAGGACATTGCCCATTTCAAGTATATGTACTTTATTTATTTATTTATTTAAGACGGAGTCTCGCTCTGTCGCCCAGGTTGGAGTGCAGTGGTGTGATCTCGGCTCACTGCAAGCTCCACTTCCTGTGTTCACACCATTCTCCTGCCTCAGCCTCCCAAGTAGCTGGGACTACAGGCGCCTGCTACCACGCCCGGCTAATTTTTTTGTATTTTTAGTAGAGATGGGGTTTCACCGTGTTAGCCAGGATGGTCTCGATCTCCTGACCTCGTGATCCGCCTGCCTTGGCCTCCCAAAGTGCTGGGATTACAGGCGTGAGCCACTGTGCCTGGCCAAGTAGATATACTTTCATAAGCAGAAAAATTTATAATTTCATTGTAAATTTCATTATACAATGAAAATGTAGGTTTGTTGTTTAAATTTTTATTAAAATTTCTAATAGAGTTGCTTTTTAGTATATCTTTATCCTTATATAAGTTATTCAGTAAGTGATTTAAGAACACTGAGAAATGTAAAGGGTCAGTGGACCCAGATGGCTCCCTTTATCCTTATTTACTGAGATAATTAGAAGAGAAAGCAGGGTTTTGCTTTTTTTTTTTTTTTTTTGGCTAAAGACACTTAGCTGTTGTTTTTCAAAAGATACTTACTTTGAGAGAACTCATTTTCATAATAAATAGTGACTTAGGTTTGCCAGGCGCGGTGGCTCACACCTGTAATCCCAGCACTTTGGGAGGCCGAGGTGGGCAGATCATGAGGTCAGGAGATCGAGACTAACCTGGCTAACACGGTGAAACCCCGTCTGTACTGAAGATACAAAAAATTAGCCAGGCATGGTGGCACATGCCTGTGGTCCCAGCTACTCGGGAGGCTGAGGCAGGAGAACGGTGTGAACCCGGGAGGTGGAGCGTTCAGTGAGCCGAGATTGCACCATTGCACTCCAGCCTGGGCGACAGAGCGAGACTCCGTATCAAAAAAAAAAAAAAAAAAGTGACTTAAGGAGTAGGGTGGTGGTGGTGACTTTTCAGAGCTCACAGGTGAGAAATGAGTTTGTCTGTGAGAAGGCTAAGGGCATGGCTCTGGAGACAGACTCAAATCCTGGCTCTTCCACTTGGGAGCCACGTGCATCCTGAGGAAGTTGCACCACCTTTAAGCCTCAGCTTATCTATCTGAATGTGGGATTGCTGGTAGCTTCTGCCACAGTGCAGTGTAAGTATTAAATGGAATAATCTATATAAAATGCCAATGTGCATGATACTTGTTAAACAATAAATGTGAGCAATTTTAAAAAATTAAAGCCTGGTTGAAATAATCAGATGTCTGCATAATTTCTAACACCTCATCCAGTGAAGGTTAAGTAATTTAAATAGTCATGTTTTCTTTTTAAATTTCTTACAGAAATATTGTATCCACAGTGAATCTTGGTTGTAAACTTGACCTAAAGACCATTGCACTTCGTGCCCGAAATGCCGAATATAATCCCAAGGTTAGATCTATTTTAATGTATTTCTTTTTTTTTTCTTTTTTGTCTTCTTTGTCATGTCTCTATATTTTAGTGTATTTCACGCTATGTAACAAATGTCTGTAGATCAGTCTAGGCAGGATGGCTAATGCCTGTAATCCCAGCACTTTGAGAGGCTGAGGAGGGAGAACTGCTTGAGCCTAGGACTTCAAGACCAGCCCAGGCAACATGGCAAGACCCTGTTTCTTTAAAAAAAAAAAGAAAAATCAGCCGGGCTTGGTGGCTTACACCTGTAATCCCAGCACTTTGGGAGGCCGAGGTGGGCGGATCACCTGAGGTCAGGAGTCCAAGACCATCCTGGCCAACATAGTGAAACCCTGTCTCTACTAAAAAGACAAAAATTTGC
The DNA here is from genome assembly GCF_009764315.1 of Trachypithecus francoisi. NCBI lineage: Eukaryota > Metazoa > Chordata > Mammalia > Primates > Cercopithecidae > Trachypithecus > Trachypithecus francoisi. Next base: position 684,790 of record NW_022681460.1, read on the forward strand.
CGGGAGTGGTGGCTTGTGCCTGTAATCCCAACTACTTGGGAGGTTGAGGCAGGAGAATCACTTGAACCTGGGAGGCAGAGGTTGCGAGCGGAGATCGCGCCATTGCATTCCAGCCTGGAAAGAGAGCAAGACTCCATTTAAAAAAAAAAAAAAATCTGTATATCAAAGAGTTTGTGTTATGCTTATTCCTTGACACCAACAAAATGAAGATCTAAAGTAAAATGTGCATTGTTTTGTATCTTTTATTGAGTGTCTGTGATATAAGAATCCCTGGGAATATAGCAGTCTATAAAACAGGCTAAGTTACATATATATTGTATTGGGATCATGTGAAGAATTTTGTGTATGTATAGGGATGATGTTTGCCAGCTATAGTAGGCAAAGTAATTTGGATAAACATTAGCTGGGTTGAGAGAAGTGTTAGTAATGGATTTAGGGTGCATTTTAAAACCCCTGAAACATAACGCCTAAGATCTGAAAGATAGCTAAGCTAGGGGTCTGAAAATCTCCTTTTAACCACTCAGAATGAGTCTGTATGACATGTAGCATTTTAAGAATTAACCTTTCATCTATTATATTTAGTTGAATACATAATTTTATTACTTTATGATCTTAAGTGAAGTGATACTTAACCAACAGAAATAGTAGAGGAAATTCTGGAAATGCAAAATAGCTAGGCTTTTCCTGGGACTTAGATAAACTACTATATACTGCTAGCTTTTTTAGATGTTGATAAAATCACAGGGAAGACATAGAGCAGTTTTTAAACTAAAATTGTTAAAAGCCAGGCACGGTGACTCAGACCTGTAATCCCAGCACTTTGGGAGGCCAAGGTGGGAGGATTGCTTGAGGCCAAGAGTTCAGGACAAGCCTGGGCAACATAGCAAGACCTCATTTCATCAGAAAATTTAAAGAATTATCTGGGGTTGGTGGCACACACCTATAATCCCAGCTACTTGGGAGGGCAAGACAGGAGGATCTCTTGAACTCAGGAATTCGAGGCTGCAGTGAGCCATGATTGCACCACTGCACTCCAGTCTGGGCAACAAAGTGAGACTCTTGTCTCTAAAAAAAAAAAATTAATAAAATTAAAAAAAATTGTTAAAGCAATCTAGTTTGTCAGTCATCTCAATTAGAAATGTATAGGTTTTTGTTGTATAATTAAATATAATGTATTAAAATATTTAAGTTGTTTCAAAGTAATTACTTGTTTTGATCATGTACCTAATAACTGAGGCCATTAATTCAACCCACAGTTGAAATATTTTCCCCATGAGTTACCATCTTAGCAAGAAAATTTTCTGAAAGAATTAATGTGTTTCAAGCATAAAAAGCAGAAAATAAAAGTTAAAACTGTTTTTTTCCTAATTTGCATTTATATGTGTTTAATACATTAATATTGTTTCTAAAGGCCAATTGGAAGCAGGATTTTACTTCATTACATATTGATATGCTTGTAATCTGATTTATTAATTCCATTAAGGTAGAAAACGTTTATTGGTTTATTTGCCTCAAAATTCATATTAATAAAACAAAATTTATCATTAGAGAAGCTATAGTCATGATAAGCAGCAAATATAAAGTAGAAACAGAAGCACTGGTATTTATTGAGAACATAACCAAATTTTGCAAACATTTCTCTTGGTGGAATGCTCATGTGAAAGAACATACAGATCTTGGTATAACTTTGTCACAATTGATTATTTTCTGCTCCTTATGCAAAGGAATATTTGTTACATGTGGTGTATGCAAATCCTGTACAGATATGCAGAAATACAGGACAAATATTTTGATAACTAGATGTACTATGTCCTTCCTACCACTTGTGATTTTTTTGTCAATGTGTAGTTCTCCTAACAAAATTGAGCAGTTTGGCACGACCTCACTAATGATTCTCTCTGTTTTAGCGGTTTGCTGCAGTCATCATGAGGATAAGAGAGCCACGAACCACGGCACTGATTTTCAGTTCTGGGAAAATGGTGTGCACAGGAGCCAAGAGGTAGCCGTAAGAAATTCATTCTTCTGGTTTATGGGTTGTGAACGAGTTTTTAGGTTATTAGGTTAGCACTTTAACATGTTATTACTGCTTTCTTATTAAAATGGTTGATTGTATTAATTGTAGATACCAGTGATTTCGTTTTCTTGAAAATTAGATATGGACAGATATGGTATCTCACACCTATAATCCCAGGAGGCCAAGGCGGGCAAATCACTTGAGGCCAGGAGTTCAAGACCAGCCTGACCAACATGGTGAAACTCCATCTCTACTAAAAATACAAAAATTAGCCCGGTGTGATAGTGGATGTCTGTAGTCCCAGCTACTTGGGATGCTGAAACACGAGAATCTCTTAAATCTGGGAGGCGGAGGTTGCAGTGAGCTCAGATCATGCCACTGCACTCCAGCCTGGGAGACAGAACAAGACTCTGTCTCCAGAAAAAAAAATAAAATAAAATTAAGTAAGATGTAATACAACATCAGAACTATTAATAAAATTCCCTTTATGTGAAAAATGTTGTAAATAACACAGATACATCTTGAAATGGAAGACAAAATTGGTCAAGCATTAGAACACTTCTAAGCTAATGGTGTAAGGGCTTTGCAGACCTTACTGGGCCTGGCAGCATGACAGCACCACACGTGTTGACTGCAGAAACCTGCTGTCTCACTGGAACTAGCGTTCATTATGAGCGTTTGAGTTGTACAGATCCTAAGGAATGCACCCCTGTTATAAAATGTCATTGCCTGTATTCTGCATCTGAAGTGATCCTGTCTGAAGGTTAGTGCTCTGGGGCCCTGACTGTTCTAAACAGAGCTCATATACCTGATAGAAGTCAAAAACTAGGGGAAAAAGTAGTGACATTACATTCATAATGAACTGAACAAATAAACTTTTTAAATGAAAGCGTATCCAATGTACTTGGAGGTGTCAACACATAGAAGGGGGCTGTGGATGTTTTTGCTTATTCTGAAGTTTGAAATTGTCTTTCAGCGAGGGGAATGTCATTGCTGTGGACATTCTGGCTCCTGGTCTCCAAGTTTTTTCAGAATGCAGGACAAGGATCTGTTCTTGCCTTTCACTTCCCCTTGGCCACAACATGCAGTAGTAACCTCTTTAATTAAGAGCCTTTTTGTTTGCTTGTTTTCCCCTGCATGGAATATCAGAAACTTTTGGTTTATCAAGACAAGGTTTTCATGCAGCATTTAGTCTTTTTGTCCCAGAGCATCTGAAAACTGAATATTGTATATCTAATTGGATGACTGTTTCATCAAGACAAGAAACCACCAATAAATTTACCTGAAAATTAAAAGCATAGCATATATATATATATGCTTGATTTTTGTTCTTCCTGATCCCCTGCACCTGATAGTCTTTTTATGGTAATATTTTCACATTCTTTTTGTTGTTGTTGTTGTTGTTTTTGAGACAGTCTTGCTCTGCGCCCAGGCTGGAGTGCAGTGGCGCAATCTGGGCTCACTGCAAGCTCTGCCTCCCAGGTTCACGCCATTCTCTTGCCTCAGCCTCCCAAGTAGCTGGGACTACAGGTGCCTGCCACCATGCCCGGCTAGTTTTTGTATGTTTAGTAGAGACGGGGTTTCACTCTGCTAGCCAGGATGGTCTCGATCTCCTGACCTCATGATCCACCCACCTTGGCCTCCCAAAGTGTTGGGATTACAGGTATGAGCCACTGCGCCCGGCCGGCCTTCCTTCTTTTCTTTTCTCTCTTATTTTCTTTCTTTTTTTTTTTTTTTTTTTTTTTTCTGTTCTCTTCTCTCCTCTCCTCTCCTCTTTCTTTTTTTTTTTTTTTTTTTTGGTTGGCAGAGTCCCCCAGGCTGGAGGGCAGTGGCACAATCTTGGCTCACTGCAACCTCCACCTCTTAGGTTCAAGTGATTCTCCTGCCTCAGCCTCCCAAGTAGCTGGGATTACAGGTGCCTTCCACCACACCTGGCTAATTTTTGTATTTTTAGTAGAGATAGAGTTTCACCATGTTGACCAAGCTGGTCTCGAACCCTTGACCTCAGGTGATCTACCTGCCTTGGCCTCCCAAAGTGCTTGGGATTACAGGCGTGAGCCAGCATGCCTGGCCCACATTCTGCTTTTCTTATGTAAACTCTGAACTGCCTCAACAAATGACATCATAGGAATGTCTATTCATGATGAGTCTTGGTATAAAAGAGAATATAATTAGTGAATACATTGTTCAATAATAAATCTCATCAACATTTTCTGATCAATATGAAGTTTGTTAGTTTTCCTCTCAGTAGAAATGCATGGGCTAAAATATAGAAATAGTGATGATTGATGATGGTGATAATTCACATCCATAAAATCTAGGGTTACAATAATTTGGCAGATTGAAAGGTCATTTTGGCAGACCTATAGTTTTCTGTCAAGGATCCAGGAATACTTTATAAGGAAATTGTGAATGTCTGTCCTATTGCAAAGGGGCTGACCAGTTTACACTTTATTAGTTTCCTGTTTAGGACTTTTTATAAATTACTAGTCTAAATAAGTATTTTAGCTGAGTGTGAGTATGAATAACTCACTTTTTTCCTTTCCCTAGTGAAGAACAGTCCAGACTGGCAGCAAGAAAATATGCTAGAGTTGTACAGAAGTTGGGTTTTCCAGCTAAGTTCTTGGACTTCAAGATTCAGAACATGGTGGGGAGCTGTGATGTGAAGTTTCCTATAAGGTTAGAAGGTCTTGTGCTCACCCACCAACAGTTTAGTAGGTAAGTCTGAAATGTATTATGATTGCTTTTGGCAACAATGCATTTATAATCTAAACATTGTTCAGAATAAAACACATGCAAAATAGTCAGTATGTGAGAACAGTTGACATGGTTGTAATTGTATGTATTCTTGCATTGTCTTCTTGATGTTCTCAGTGACATTTATCACTCTCACCAGCCTCTGCTTCCCTTATCACTTAGCAGGACCCATAACTCCCCTTTACTGCACTGAATTTGACTCTGCTTCTGTATGTTTTATCATTTGATTGCTGAATACACTTGGAATGCATGAATTTAACCTAACCTCTTGTATCAATTTTTTTTTTCCCCAGTTTGGATCTTCTCTTTTAGTCAACATTGTGTCAGATCTACCAGCAAAGTGTGAAGTTGAGCCATAGGAACCACTTTCTCATTATCTTCCCTGCTACTTGCAGGTGAAGACTCACAGCCAGGCAGCCCTGCCCACCTCACAGCCTCCTCTCATGGTCTCCTGGTGTCTGTCCACAGGCACACTAGTTCTCTGTGCCCCTTGGGCTCACTTGGTTCCTCCTGCCATGGGCCAGTGCACTTGCAGCTTTTATGCCTAGTACACTCATTTCCCTTTACACCTAGGAAGCTCCCACTTGAGTTCTATATTTCTACCCATTCCACTCTTCCTCAGAGAAGCCTGTCCTGAATTTTGTCTTAGATCAGACACACAGAAACAGAGGCATCCTGTTTTCAGTCTCTCTGAACTAAGAAAAATGAGATTACTAGGCTTAGAAGAATATGTACCAGGCCTGGCCTGGTGGCTCAAGCCTGTAATCCCAGCACTTTGGGAGGCCGAGGCAGGTGGATCACTTGAGTTCATGAGTTCAAGACCAGCCTGGCCAACATGGTGAAACCCCGTCTCTACTAAAAATACAAAAATTAACTGGACGTGGTGGTACATGCCTGTAATCCCAGCTACATGAAAGGCTGAGGCAGGACAGTCACTCGAACCCAGGAGGCAGAGGTTACAGTGAGCCAAGATCATGCTACTGTACTCCAGCCTGGGCAACAGAGCAAGACTCCTTCCCCCCCCCAAAAAATAATAATAATTACACACACACACACACACCCGCCAGTAGTCCATTCAGTCAGACAGCTCAATCAGGTATAGGTTAATTCTCAGGCTAGTGTATCAGAGTGATTGAATTTCCTGACCACAATTGACAGCTAGAGAATATTTCATTTTAAGGAGGTGTGAGATTTGATTAAAAGTTACAGTATCGGATCTTAGAAGTAAATGGTTATCAGGTGTGTAATAGTAATTATTAGGACTATAAAAGTAGGTGATTATTATCAGAGACTGCAGATATAACTACAGGGCTCTTTTTCTTAAATCAGAAAATCCAGATTCAGTAGAAATAGGGTAAAGTGATAGGAGGACAAATAGCCTCCCGTCCAATGGTTATCAGCTGATGACTGAAAGTTGGCCTCACTTGCTTTAATTATTCTATCCTTTCATGCTGCTTGAAGAACTGTGCTTTACCTCTTGACTAGTTTGCTTGTTTATTCAGTATTTTTCCTTGTACAGGTTCTCATTTTATTGAAAAGCACGCAAAGCTCTTAATCTCTAAACTGTTTTTGCAATTTTCCTTCCAGTTATGAGCCAGAGTTATTCCCTGGTTTAATCTACAGAATGATCAAACCCAGAATTGTTCTCCTTATTTTTGTTTCTGGAAAAGTCGTATTAACAGGTAAGTTGTAACAGGAAGTAGTGTCTGAATGTTTGTGTTTTGAGTATGGCATTTCCTCAGTGCTGAAAAGAAATTTCAGTGTTGGGACAGCGGGCTAGCTTCTTGCACAAAGGCCTCCCACCCAAAGTCTTATGAGAAACGTGCCCACTAAAGGCACAGTGAGAGCAGGGAAGTCTGACCACAGCCCTGCAAGCAGGTTTCCATTTACAGTAAGGAGTGAGCACTGCATTGAATAGAAGACGGTGTTTTCACTTGGAATTCGTTATCTGAAGCTTTACGTTTCTTCAGCAATATGATTATGAGACAAGAAAGGAAGATTCAGAAAAGAGCTTAGTTGAAGGCAGCAATTGGGAGAAGATTCGGTGGTTATTGCCGTCCTGCTTAGCTTAGGGCCTGGTTCAGGACCAGGAGAGAAGTGTGAACACATGCCTCTTGAGCTACAGAATGGACGCGAGATGCTGGAGTCACTAAGATGATTTTTTAAAAGTATTGTTTTATAAACAAAAATAAGTTTGTGACAAGGGGTTCCACCATTAATGTTTTCATGCCTGTGCCTTAATCTGGGTATGGTGAGAATGGTGCTTGCAGCTTTAAGGTAATAATCATTTTACCTTCTTAATATGTTAAGAAGTACCATTTCGGTCTCTTATGTCTACTCCAACTTGTCTTCTTAGGTGCTAAAGTCAGAGCAGAAATTTATGAAGCATTTGAAAACATCTACCCTATTCTAAAGGGATTCAGGAAGACGACGTAATGGCTGTCATGTACCCTTGCCTCCCCCACCGTTTTTTTTTTTCTAAACAAATCAGTTTGTTTTGGTACCTTTAACTGGTGGTGGTGTGAGAAGATGGATGTTGAGTTGCAGGTTGCGGCACCAGGTGATGCCCTTCTGTTAAGTGCCCACCACGGGATGCCGGGAAGGGGCATTATTTGTGCACTGAGAACACCGCGCAGTGTGACTGTGAGTTGCTCATACTGTGCTGCTACCTGGGCAGCGCTGCCCATTTATTTATATGTAGATTTTAAACACTGCTGTTGACAAGTTGGTTTGAGGGAGAAAACTCTTAAGAGTGAAAGCCACCTCTTCTACAATTGATTGGACTTTTTAATTTTAATGTTTTTCCCCGTGAACCACAGTTTTTATATTTGTACCAGAAAAGTAAAAATCTTTTTTAAAAGTGTTGTTTTTCTAATTCATAACTCCTAGGGGTTATTTCTGTGCCAGACACATTCCGCCTCTCCAGTATTGCAGGACAGAATACATGTGTTAATGAAAATGAATGGCTGTACATATTTTTTCTTTCTTCAGAGTACTCTGTACAATAAATGCAGTTTATAAAAGTGTTAGATTGTTGTTATGATACCTTGTAAGAGTCATGTGATCATACTGTTTTCTAAAAAGTTGTATTTTAGATATAATGCCTGAAACCATTTTGGTGTCTGCTTGTTTCAGTCAATATTTCATTACATGCTTCAATGAAAGCAGATTAATGATCAGAACTCACAGTTGCTCAGGAAACGTGTATTTATTACCTTCCATACATTAAGCAACTCCTGTTTTCTAGGTACTTTCCATACAGTGCCTGGAATCCTCACAGAGCTGCAGTCAGGTTTTGTTCCTCTGTTGGAGGTGAGGAGATAATGGCCCCCGCTGAGGGACTTGGCTGAGGTTACACAGCTAGTAAGTGGTAAAAATTAGTGAGTCCTTCAGGTGTAGAAGCTGATGCCCTCTCCACAGGCTGCCAACTCTCTGCAGTAGCTTTTTTTTGCTTGTTTTGCAGTTTTTTTCTCATGGAATATCAGGTGGACATTTGTGGGTTCTTAGGTTTCATTGTTAGGGTGGTTTTTTTTTTTTGAATTGTAAAACTACATCTTCAGGTGACTCAGAGGAATAAAATCAGAAAGGGGAGGTCATTCCTTCCTTTCTCTTCTGCCTCTTTCCCCAAGATAATGACCAGATTAGTGGTCTCTTCTAAGTGGTATCTTCTAAGCCCGTTCTGTCTATCCTCTGGGCATGGCATTTGATCCCATTTTTGGAAAAAAATGATAGAATACATTCAATTGTATAGCTTTCCCTTTTTCAGTAAATATATCATAAACCTATTTCAATGATTGGGAATCTAGGATACTCTTGTTAGGTACCTTCACTTACTGAGCTATTCCTGTAATTACAGTCATTTACATGCTCTCCAGTTTTTCAATATCATAAACAGCGCTGGAGGAACATCCTTGTATGTGTATTTTTTGGATGAGTGCAGGTATTCATGTAGTAAACTTCCCTGGAAGAGGAACTAAAGACTATACATTCTAAGTTTTAATCAGTTGATACCAGATTGCAGTCCAAAGAGAACAGCGTATGAAATGCCATTTTCTTGCGTTTCCCAGTCATTAGTGATGCCAATAATGTATGGATTACTTGGAAAGACATCATTCCAATATTATCTCCTATCTAAGAAAGAAGTATCCCTTCATGTATGTAGGTCTTATGTTCTTCAGTAAAGTTTTATAATTTTTTTCACACAGGGCTTTTATATTTCATAAGTATTACTTCCTTAAGATATTACCATTTCTGTTGTTTTATTACTGGAAGTTTTTCCTAACACTTTAAAATTTATTGTTGATAAATTTTTGTCAAAATGTATTGTTGATAATATTTTTCTTTTTCCAAGTTTACTGAACTCCTATTACTACTGATTTAGTTGATTGCACTGAAAGTTCTAGGCATGTAATCATTTGTAAATAGTAATTTTATGTTTCCCTTTCCAATATTTTTCCTATCAGTGCCTAGGACTTTGATGTATATAACTTAAAAAAAAATCATCTCTTATAGTTGTAGCTACATATACAGGAAACCTAACAAATGTATAGCATAATGTATTATTCAAAGGCAAATACCCTTGCAGCCACCAACCAGGTCAAGAAACATGATTTTGCTGCCTGTCCTAGAAGCCCGTCCTTACGGTCCTGTCCAGACACACACTCCTGGCTTCCCTCAAGCAGGAACTGTTGTCCTGACTCTCACGCATTTAAAGATAATTGAAGTTCCTTGTCCATTTCTTTTCTTTCCAATGTACAGGCCATTTAGTGTTTAGAGCTTCTCATAGTCTGGGGTTTGCTAGTTGGAAATTCATGGTGTAGTTTCCCTATTCTCTGTATTTCCTGCGAATTCGAAGCTGCCGTGTAATCCCTAGATCTATTAACTCATTAGTGCGCTGCGAAATGACATTGTAGTCATTTCTTTTCATTTATTAACATGAATACTTTTATAAAAGGATTATACTCCATATAGCAGGATAAATACTTGCTTCTTTCCCTTTTTAAGTTTTCAAGATAAAATGAGTTAATATTAATATGTCCAATTCAAAGCTCACAGGGTTTTTATTTAACCAATTCTATATTATATATACTCTTTCTTCTACAATGAGAATTTTATTTCTTAAAGACACGGGATGATGAATTAGAATGTCCCATAATTACTCATTTGCTTTACGTATTTACTTTATCATTACTTTATCTGTTATATGTGCAATTTTTTTTGAGACACGATCTCACTCTGTTGCCCAGGCTGGAGTGCAGTGGCACAATCATGGCTTGCTGCAGTCAAACTCCTGGGCTCAAGTGATCCACCTCAGCCTCCCGAGTAGCTAGGACTACAGGTGCACATCAACACACCCAGTTACCTTTTTTTACTTTTTGTAGAGACAAAGTCACTCAACTGTTGCCCAAGCTGGTCTCGAACTCCTAGGCTCCAATCATCCTCCCACCTCCACCATAACATTCTTAAGAGTAACAAAAATACTATCACCAATATGATTGCCAAAAACACTTAAAACTTTTTTTTTTTTTTTGGCTGTACTATCTGAAACTGTCAAAGGATATTCAGTATCTGAAATAAAAAGGCAAAGCTGAATATGCTGCTCTCTACAGCAGAGGAGAGCTGCTGTGGCTGGACAGGATCTGAACCAAGCAGATGGTGAAACTTGGTAGGTGTTGAGAAATGGTGGCTGCATGGACAGCGCTGTCTGTGCAGCCATGATTATGGAGGGGAGCCTTCTCATTACCTAGTAGTGTTTTAAAGTGTCTTCACATTTCTAAAGGCAACTTGCTGAATGCATTTTTAATTTAAATTTTTTATATTGTACTGTTTATTTTTAATATAGTTGCTATTTTTTAACACAGATGCCAAGTCGGTGTTGTATTTTCTTTCTAGTGATTTGGACCAGTTTGTCTCCCTCTTGATAGTTCCAAACGGAAAGGCCCTGTAAACTTTTAGGATCATCTCCGGAGGTTGACTGGAATAAACACCAATGACAGCTTGGCTGGGTACGCCAAAACACCTGCAAGAATGTCCATATCAAGTAACAGTTTTTACCACAGAAAGACCATAACATGTTTGCTTTAAAAGCCCTTAGCATTCATAACGTACTAACACATTCTGCCTAAGCAGAATACTACATCATTTTAGATATGAAGGCCCCACTAGTCCAGGTTTCATTACGCCACCGTGCTTCCTACTAAGTGCTGTGACCAACTCATCACTAGTTGATGACAACTTACTCCAGTAGCCACAGGCTGACACCATGGTTATAGGTGGTTCTCATTGATTTAGCCATCCCAGGTTCAAAACTAGTACCCTCTAACTCTTAAGTAGCCTAGTGTCAAACCTCCCCATGGGAGAAACTCCATACTGCAGTTTTCCATATGGTGCTACGTATAACTGCATCTTACACACACAGTTAGTACAAATTGCATATACATACTTATATAATATGGACTACTAGGACAGAAATTTCTAAATTACAAATAAAATAGCCAAATAGACAATTATATTAGCAAGTGACGTTACCTATGAAAACGTGAGGATTTATGGTGGCAATGCATTTCAGTTAACCGGGATGTGTTAGGGGACAATGTGAGCCAATGTAGATTAAGGAAATAAGCCTGAGAAATTGATCAGAATTAGCCGTCAGTATTCAGGCACTGATCAACAGCAGTGTCTTCAGGGCAGGCATCACTGGTGCTGAGAAAACTGGGAATTGTCAAGTATGAGCTACTAGGGGATGGCAAGAACCTTAGTCTTCAGAGCCACTTGCTTAAACAAATGTATCAGAAACATAATAGGCCAAGGGTCGGCCCTTTGAAAACTGACTTCAGGGCCTTCTTTCTTCAGGCTGCTGCCTCCTAGGCCAGACCCTTATCCTGGCTTACACTCCACAAGCCTTGTAAATGCGACAGGGAACATGTGTACAATGCTGACATGGAAAGGGAAGACCATCGCTTTTTGCCTTTCAGTGTCTCATCTGTAAGCAGGGCCACTGGCTGACAAAGATCGGTTCTGAAGGTAGAGCCTCTTCCAGTTCCAGGCCTGTGATCACAAAGCCACTGTTCCTGATCCTGCCAGCTGTGATACTGCTGCTTCAGAATTACTGGGTTTTCTGTTTCTCATACTCACCAACCTGAGGTTTGGTATTTTTCTAATGTTCTGGGCTTCCAGTACATACTAGAACCTGTGATAATCAGCTAATGATCAGACAAGTTTGTTGGCGTTTTACCTAAGTATTTTCCTTTGTGTTTTAAAAAACTTAGGGTGGGAAATGCTCTCAGAGTGAGATAGTTTGACTTCATTAGGCACATAACCCATTTTTATTAGAAAAAGAAATGCACATATAAGTAAAAAGATCATTTTAGTTAGTCCCACCATTCGTTGGTAACCAGTGCACTAAGTGTACATCTTTGCAGATTTCTGTGCATACGTACAAATATTTTTACAAGAATAGGATCAAACCATGAATACCACCTATAATGGTATCTCGGTTGTCAATGTATGTGTTATAATTAAGACTGTGTAGCCTTCGGCCGGGCGCGGTGGCTCAAGCCTGTAATCCCAGCACTTTGGGAGGCCGAGACGGGCGGATCACGAGGTCAGGAGATCGAGACCATCCTGGCTAACACGGTGAAACCCCGTCTCTACTAAAAAATACAGAAAACTAGCCGGGCGAGGTGGCGGGCGCCTGTAGTCCCAGCTACTCGGGAGGCTGAGGCAGGAGAATGGCGTAAACCCAGGAGGCGGAGCTTGCAGTGAGCTGAGATCCGGCCACTGCACTCCAGCCTGGGCGACAGAGCGAGACTCCGTCTCAAAAAAAAAAAAAAAAAAAAAGACTGTGTAGCCTTCCACGGTGGATGTACCAAAATTTATTTAATTCTCTCTCAGTGGACACTTTTGTTTCACTAATACGTAGACACTGTGTAAGCAATCTCTCAACATGTTCACCCCTTTATTTTTGGTATAAGTATTTCCTTAGGATAAAATCCCAGAAATGGAATTGCAAGGTATAAAAGAGTATTAACATTTTTCAAGGCTTTAAGATGCCTTTACAGTGTATCTGTTACATCCTGCTTCCACACAAATTCTTCTGTATAGCCAGTACCCAAGCTGCAGCTCTCAGCACAGGTGAAGACAGCCAGGATGCCCCAGTCAATGCTCTTGCCCAGTCTGTCAGCCTTCAGGTAGTTTAGGAGCTGAGGCATGACCTGAGAAGAGGGTGATGCACAGTTAGAAAGCCGCTTCACAGCAGGGAGCACTACTTTTAAGAGACCTTCTCAGCCAGGATGATTATAGGAATCTTGGTCTTTCAATCCTCATACTACAAAGCAGGATTATAGACATTATACAATTAACACGTTTTAACAATCTAAAACTTCCTTATGACTTCAAAGCCCCTCTCACCTTCTGTTTGGTGTTTTCCATTTGAGAAAGAAGTTCACAAGTGGCTGTTAATGAATATTTTCATTACTAATATGCCACTCAAAAGGGCTGAGGCTTCTATTTAGGCAACTTTTACTTTGCATCATTGCAGATATTGTTACTCGTGACTCAAGAAACACTAATTACTAGTCATGAATACAAAAAGGACATCTGTCAATGTAGGTATAGAGACCAGAGAAGAATCTTAGAAGTAGTCTAATTGAAAGAGTGAATAGGCAGAATAGCCACCATCCTGTCACCTCATTTTGGACACTGAGAGCTCTGGCAGTAAGAACCAAGCAGAGTTTTGGTTATGGTCCTCATAATTGCTTTTTTACCCAAAGAAACAAACCAATATTAGCGATGACTTTGGGAAGGTTAGTGGATCCATAGCTCAAGAGCATTTCCACCCAAAATGGATTTTGGTATTTTGATGCTAACAAATCCTTTTGGGCAGGGGGGCACATTTATCTTTAATGCTTATATCCATTTGTTCTAACAAATCCACAAACCAAGATTAAACAGTAAAGACTCCTCTCATAAAGTATGGAGTCAAAGACTTCAATTAATGGAACAAGAAAGGAAGGTACAAATTATTTAAAATAACTCAAGTTAACAGAGGCACTAACAATAATGACGTAACCACACTGCAGGTGGAGAGCAGTGTAGCTATACTCATCTTCACAGAAGTCAGTCAACAGACAGTGTCTGAAAACTAGGAAACAGAAAAAGACAAGACAGTTCCTTCCAGGGAACTAGCCCCAAGGCGAGGCAGGAAACTGACGGTTCTCATCCTAGGCCACCCTTCCGTACGGCCATGTTGACCCATGTGCACAAATCACCTTGGCGAAGTTTTTAATGTTGAAAACAATCATGGTGATGACACACTAAAATCGTCCTTATTTAGGTCATACCTGGAATTCCAATATTCTCTTGGCACCACAGGGGCAATCTGGAATATCCTTTTCTTGAGGAATATTTTCACCAGAAATCCAGATGGGGGCAATACCTCTGCCATATCTAAGAATCTAAAATCAATTGAGGATCATGTTGAAATAATCAATACCTTACCTAAAAGTTTCCAATGGTAACATGCTATCTACTCCATGAATGTTCCTACTCTTGATGTAGCACTGACCCAAAAGGCATGTCACAGTTCCCCCATCAGACCTGGCTGTGCCAGTGTGCCATTAATGCCTTCTCAGTACCTCAAAGTGACTACTTCAGCTTATCTGACTCAGAGGACATCAAAATATATTTCCTAGATGATGCTTTTACTACTAATGTTGGAATGTTAGTGCTATGAATATATTGTGAAGGGACTAAGAATGAGCCTCTGCTCTGATTGCAGAGTTCTGCCCAGAGTCTGGGCCTGCCTTCATAGTTAAAAAATTTTAGGAGGGACAAATACCAAGTGAAACATAGTGTTTTGAAAACTACTACAAACATGAGTAAATTTCACTGTAATAAGCTTCCTACAGCAACTGAGTAGTTTTCTGTATTTTGTCTGAAAGCATACGCATTGCTAAAAACTGCCTTAGTGTTTAAGACCTAGATCTATTCTTCCTATAAACCCCTGGGTATTTATTTGAACCAGTGACTGGTTTATGGGTTTTTCTTTCGTGATTTACGTGTATGGTAGGGGAGGTTAAGGAGAAAATGTCAACATGCCATGTTTGTTTTACAAGCCAAAAGGTACCTGTTGGAAATGGGCAAAAATAACCTTTTTTCTTTTTAGGGGGGCCATTTGTGCCTAAACCTCATGTACCGCAGGCAACATCTCATTCATCTCCCATCCCTGACGCTTTCTTTAGAAAAGGAACCCTGTATGATAAACAGTATAACCTTTAGTCTTTTAGTAACTATTAAATGGATCAGCACTGCAAAATACCTTTCTACATGGCCAATTTGTGTGAGGAACTCCTCTAACAAGATAACAAAAGCCTGCTTTTATAGGCTCCTAAGGAACAGACTAGTGTTACTATGAAGTTATTTCTTCTCACAGATGATACTCATAAAACATGGCCTGAAGAGAACACAGTGAGGAGCTGTGAGTTCCACTTTACCTGTTCTGGTTCAAGGGCTATCTGAGTTTTAAACTTCTGAAAAATTATATCTTCCCCGGATTCATGTTTTGCCATGGAATCCAGTTCTTCCTCAAGTGCTTCACCTGAAAAATCAATGTCACTATTATGAAAATAGGAGTAATCCCCACAACTTGTCAATTCACACCTGGAGAGGGACCCCCTTTCAGTCAGATCGCTTTCTGTATTTATTCGCTCATTCAAGTTGGACCCTCTGAATTTCCAGGTACTCCATGCAGCTCTATTATATGGGCTTCCGTTTAGTGCATTTCCTTAAAGCTTCAAAATAACAGAATGGTCAAGGGCTTAGGACTGCCCAGCACATCACAGGACACCCAACAAATGTGAGCCCTTCTTATCATTAGTATCCTCAGCTGGTAGGCTCACTCACTCAGTCATCAAATGTTCATTTCCAGCCCATTTCTGGCCTGGCGCAGTGGCTCATGCCTGTAATCCCAGTACTTTGGGAGGCTGAGGCAGGCACATCACCTGAGGTCAGGAGTTCAAGACCAGCCTGGTCAACATGGTGAAACCCCCATCTCTACTAAAAATATAAAAATTAGCCAGGCGTGGTGGTAGGTGCCTGTAATCCCAGCTACTCGGGAGGCTGAGGCAGGAGAGTCGCCTGAACCCAGGAGGCAGAGGTTGCAGTGAACTGAGATGGTGCCACTGTACTCCAGCCTGGGCGACAGAGTGAGACTCTGTCTCAAAAAAAAAAAAAAAAAGTTCATTTCCTTCTCCACATTTCTTCCTGGGATTACAGCCACCCTGAGCCACTGCTGTCCCCGACAGACCCATGTCTCTAAGTATAACCATTAGTCTTTGTAATGTACATTAAAATACAACTGATCTACCTTGAGTCAGAGAAGCTACAGTAACTGCTTTGATGAAACTGGAAAGACACTGATGGTGTTCACTTGCACCATCAGGAGGATGGAGGAAGTGTAGGATGCCTTCAGATTGATGTTCCACCAATTATACAAGGAAAGTTTCAGTGGAACCATTAGGACACTGTAAACGCTGTTCCCTCAGGCCCTACTGCCTCCTGCCAAACTGTTTCATCTGGGAACTCAAATTCAAGTCTCAGGTAAAACACAGCTACCTCCAGGAAGCATTTTTCTTTTTAATTCTCCTTTCATTTTGGAACATTTTGAACATACACAAAAGTGGAAATACTATAATGAACCATCATGTACCATTAATCAGCTTCAACACTTACCAAGTCCAGTGTTTCCTTTCTCTGCCACTTCCAACTTCAATACTCTGAAGTAAATCCCACACATATCACTTTATTCATAATTATGTACCCCTAGAAGTCAAACTCTTTCCTTTTATTTACCAATTTGAAAATAAGTCTGTTCCTAAGTATCCTACAAAGATGATTACTGAGTTTTTTTAAAGTATCATTTTGAACCCATTAAACATATCTGATGCAGTTAGTGTCCTTGCAGATGTTCAAACTGTCCATCTTTTGCCAGCAGGAGTCTTTTCATGTTGCTTGAGTTCTGACATGGCCCTAGTAATCCTTCCTGGCATCCTTAATCTTTGATATGACCATGTTCCCACATTATATGAACATTTCCTGACCCAGTTCTGGTATCAACCACCTCTCCAAAGAGCCTGGAGTTCCTTTTAGAGAGAATGGTACGTAGACACAATCAACATTATCTTCCTCCTACGCCCAACGCCTCAGTTTTCAGTAACACCAACATAATTACTCATTTCCTTTATCCCCCCAATATACACACAACCATCTCAAAATAACAGCAACAGTTTATTAATAACATGTTTATTGAAAATACTAACACTGTTACGTTCTTTTCATTCTCAAGGTATATTCCACTAGAGATGTACTATCCTATGTGTTGAAGTCACCTAGAAGAGTTCTTAGTGTGGTTATATGACTACATCAAGAGTTTTTTACTTTTGATGATTAGGGATTGCTTTTTAACTTACCTTACTTCATAATCTTAAAATACACAGTTCCACAGTCACATTTATACTAATAAGGCCTATTTGAAGTCCAGCTTTCATCCTTGATCCTCCTACTCTAGGCTCTCCCTTCTCCTAAAGGTAAGCATTTTCATGATCATTTTTATCGTACAGGTATGAACACACGTGTGGTCCCTTCCAGGCAGTCTTCAGTGATGTCACATGTGTTCCAATGGCACCTGTATTATACTCTTATCAGTCATTACATGGAATGTATCTTCCCCCAGTATTATTTGGGCTCCTCCATGAGACTGTGAGCATCTGACCACTGGAGTGTTGCTTCCCATCATATCCCTATTATCAAGCACAAGGTCAGGCACAGAGTAAGACTCAAACATGTTTTGGAATGTAGGACTGGTATTAACTACAAACCAGTAAGCTAATGTTTTCATTTTGAGTCTATAAATCTAATTTTTTGGTGGTTTTGTGTACGGCTCAAGGCTCAAATTGTAAAATTTAACATTATGTGACCAAAGCAAGTTATACCCAGAACCTCAATTTCCTCACCTTCAAAATGGGGCAGTTTCTGACTTACTGATCTGCTGTCAGGATTTTCATGAGCTCATGCACAAACAGTATGTAAGGTAAGTGCTGGATAAATGTTGGCTACTATAATAAAATAAACCTCTAAGATACTTGGTCAGCACAAGTACTACCCAAGAGTATACACTGTAAGTAAACTGACAAAATTGTGTGTCTAAAACCCGCCAGATGAAAGAGAAACTTTGAAGGGGCTCTTGTGCATGCCCGACACTGTGCTAGGCACTCACACTACCCCAACCTGAGAAACAGATCTGGGACCCAGAGGAACTTACCAAGCCTCCAGCGTCTTGTGCAGCCCTATTCATGGGACCATCTGGATACCCACCCTTGTCTTTACAGGGAGCAGAACACCCCTCATAGGTATCAGAAAATACAGTCCAGGAACTCTATTTTCACCTGAGGGACCTCTCTTCTAGACACACTGAGCTTTCTTCCAAGCATTATGTTTAACCACTTAATGGATGAAGTCCTCAAACTGCTTACCCATGCTCCCTGTAATCTCTGAGTAATCTTCCTTTTCCACAACCTCAGGCATAATCTCCTCTTCTGTTTCTATTACAATTTCAAATTCTGGAAAAAGGAAGTTGTGGTCTGGAATTATATGGTCGAAATGATCTGAAACGAAAAGGACAGCACTATTAGTAATCATTTAATTTTGAAGACAGTCTAATAATTTGTTGTCTCTAAAGTACTATATTCCCTATAGTTCTGGCATTTTAGATAAAGGGTCATAAATTAAATGCCTATATGGTGACATTACTCAGTGATTCAGACTTCACAGCCTCTTTTTTACAAAGGTGTTCCAGGTATGAAAAATTTCGAAGTACTATACCACTTCCCTAATTTTAACTTTAAAGTTATCCTGGAAATATCTGGGTTGACAAAGGCGATGAAACTGAACTAAGATTTTTAAAAAAAGATTACTCACCTGGTTGTGCACAAGTCTGCTTATGTCCCAATCTCCAGTCTAGGGTCTGATGCTCCTTGCTGCAGTAATATGCTTTGTGGCATCTGGAGCACGTTTTGGGGCCTAAACAGCCACAAACCCTGCAGAGATGAGCACCAGACTTAAGCTGGAGACACACTGATTCTCCTGTTTCTGGGGGAGGATTCTCAGAAGGTGGCTCATATGAGTAAAAATCGTTTTTCCTGGGTAGCTGATTCCTAAAAACTAAAAGAATGCAGAGAAAAGTTGTATCTTCAAACAAAACAGCAGTTCAAATATTTCATCCTCTACACATAAAACTGAAAATACTTTTTTAAAAAATGAAAGTTTTTGCTTTCAGGAATAAGCTTTTAAAATCCCGAAACTAGATTTCGTCTGGTACACGCAATTGAGTTGCCTCCTGGAGCTGGTTTGAGTTAATCAAATTAGTAAGACTGATCGTTAAGAACGACTGCCAAAAAAGCTACTGGGACCCATCTTTCCAAGACAATTTCTATTATCTGAATAGCACCATACCTAGCACCCACGGATTAAAAGCTGGGGGCTACCGATGCGCGTGGCCAGTTAGAAGCTTGTGTAGTAAAAATGAGGACATCAGGCCGGGCGCGGTGGCTCAAGCCTGTAATCCCAACACTTTGGGAGGCCGAGACGGGCGGATCACGAGGTCAGGAGATCGAGACCATCCTGGCTAACACGGTGAAACCCCGTCTCTACTAAAAATACAAAAACTAGCCGGGCGAGGTGGCGGGCGCCTGTAGTCCCAGCTACTTGGGAGGCTGAGGCAGGAGAATGGCGTAAACCCGGGAGGCGGAGCTTGCAGTGAGCTGAGATCTGGCCACTGCACTCCAGTCCGGGCGACAGAGCGAGACTCCGCCTCAAAAAAAAAAAAAAAAAAAATGAGGACATCCTGGAAGGGCCCGGCAGAAGGTGCTCCTGGGGCAAGGCGGGGAGGGAGCTCGAGGATAGGGGGACAACGGTGCTTTCCGCCGTCTCCCTCCTGGCTCCCGGAATTAACGCGCACGCTTGGGAGGCATGGCCCCATCACGACCCCGTCTGGCGGCTCACCTCGCAGGCCGGCACAGCAGGGCGGCTCGCGGCAGCAGAAGAGGAAGATGCCGCGGTGGAAGGCGTCCGCGCGGCCGGGCAGCGGCGCGTACACCTGCAGCAGGAAGGAGAGCGGGCGGCGGCACAGCGTGCAGGCCAGGGCCGGGGGCCCGGGCAGCCCGGCAGCGCCCAGCCATGCCGGCCGCCCGCCCACCTTGCTGGGGAACTGCTCGCTGCGCAGTCGCCACGCGGGCGCCGACTCGGCGAAGCCCAGCTCCACAGGCCCAGCCCGGGCGGCAGCCATTGGGGGGACGCGGGCTGGCGTGAGGGGCGGGCTGGCGTGGGGCGTGGGGCGCAGCCCACAGCCGGGCCGGAAGGCGGAAGTCGGGCGTCAGGCCGGAGGGCAGGAGGCGGGAACGCGTCTGACGAGAACGGGCTGCAGGACCCAAGCGAGGGAGCGGGGCAGAGGAAACCTCCCAGCGTTGGCCCCGCCCCTGGCGCCTGTGCTTCCCAGCCGCTTACCTGGTTCCTCCGAGTGCGCAGGGATGGTTCTGGTCTTTGCGAGAGTCGCAGCTGGTGAGGGCGCTCCCCTCACCTCTGCTCATGTCGTGCTGTGGGGCTGCGGGTGACCGCCAGCGAGGCAGAGCCCTCACTCAAACCTTGCCCGCTGGTGTCCTCAGGATGTGGGAAACCTGTGCGCTGGCCAAGTGTTACCCAGGAGTAGGCAGTGAAAGATAAATGAAGGTTGAACAGGTAAAGTGAGGACCGTACGGTGGAAAGCGAGAATCCTGTGTGCCCTGAAGGTAATGAAGAAGCCTCTGCACAAGAGTCTTTTCTGTCAGTCTTAAGGTCTCTGTTTTAACCTTAATGCTGGCTTGCTGTGCCTGAATTCCAAGGGAGGTGTGTATTATGAGGCATGGCAAACCCCCACCCGTCATTGCCTGAAGTGGTTTTTCAGGTTAACTTAAGAATGCCCTTGGGCAAGCAGAGGGTCCATCAGTAGGTTGGAGGGTTTCAAATTTTACTGTTGGTTTGCAGAGTTCTGAAAGAAACATGTACCAGCTGTTCTCTCTGAGGACTTCTACCTGTGAGGTCTCATTTGCATAACAAGACCGTGATTGTCAACCAGGTCTCCCACTTCCATAACCTGTTATGCCACAATCCAAACCCCCATTCTGTAACCTCAAGATGGTATATAAGCTTCTGAACCCCATTTGGGGCTTCAGCAAAATCACTCTAGTTCTCCCCCATGTGCAAGTTAATAAATTTGTATGCCCTTTCTCCAATTAATTTGCCTTTTGTCAGTTGACTTTTCAGTGAACCTTCAGAGGACAAAAAGGAAGCTTTCCATTGGCTACTACAGTGGCTTTAATGGAAGTAAAGTCATCAACATTTATTTTTGACAAAATCACAGTTTAATTGGCAGTATATTTGTTTTCTTTTTGTTTTATTTGAGATGGAGTCTCGCTCTGTCACCCAGGCTGGAGAGCAATGGCGCGATCTCGGCTCACTGCAACCTCTCTGCCTCCCTGGTTCAAGCATTCTCCTGCCTCAGCCTCCCGAGCAGTTGAGTAGCAGTATATTTGTAATGGTACATAAAATAATGTCTGTTTTTAAATAAACATTTACATTGTAAACCAAGAGTTATCTCAACTCTCCATCAATTTTTTTTTTCTTTTTTGAGATGGCATCCTGCTCTGTCACCCAAGCTGGAGTGCAGTGGCTGCAACCTCTGCCTCCTGGGCAAGCGATCCTCTTGCCTCAGCCTCCTGAGCAGCTGGAATTATAGGTATGTGCCACCACACCCAGCTAATTTTTGTGTCTTTGGTAAAGACAGGGTTTTGCCATGTTGGCCAGGCTTGTCTCGAATTCCTGACCTCAGGTGATCTGCCCGCCTCAGCTTCCCAAAGTGCTGGGATTATAGGCATGAGCCACCGCATCCGGCATCCATCAGTTTAGAAAGTTTATTTCACCAAGGTTAAGGTTGCGCCCATGGCAGCCTCAGAAGGCCCTGACAACATGTGCCCTAGGTGGTCAGGGTACAGTTTGCTTTTGTACATGTTACGGAGACATGAGACATGAATCAGTATGTGTAATTCAGGTAAAACAGGTAAAGCGGGACTTGAAGCAAGAGCTTCCAGGTCATGAGTAGATAAGGGGCAAAAGATTGCATTCTTTTGAGTCCTTGATCAGCCTTCCACTGAATATGCAATTTAGTCTGGCTCAGTGAATCATCATTTTTACATAAACAGTAGGGGAGGGGAAGCAATCAGAGGGATAACTTTTGAGTTCTGTCCGTCCTTTTTCCACAAGGAATTTCCTTGTATGCAAATTTTAAGGGAGGTCTGTAGCCTCTTATCTTGGTAGCTATATCTTATTTAGGAATAGAATGGGAGGCAGGTTTGTCTGACATAGTTCCCAGCTTGACTTTACCCTTTTAAGGGAGGAGACCACCCCTCATACTGTCTTATGCCCAGTTTCTGCCTCCAAAGAATGAAAAAGTAGAAGCTAAAAGGCAGAAATGAAATCCACAAGCAGACAGCCTGGTGCCATACCCTGGGCCTGGTAGTCAAAGATCGACCCCTGACCTAATCAGTTATGTTATCTATAGATTACAGACATTGTATAGAAAAGCACTGTGAAAATTCCTATCCTATTTTGCTCCAATCTAATTACCAGTGTGTGCAGCCCCCAGTCACATATCCCCTGCTTGCTCAATCGATCACGACCCTGTCATGTGCACCCCCTTAGAGTCGTGAGCCCTTAAGAGGGACAGGAATTGCTCACTTGGGGAGCTCGGCTGTTGAGACAGGAGTCTTGCCAATGCGCCCAGCCAAATAAACCCCTTCCTTCTTTAACTCGGTGTCTTGAGGAGTTTTGTCTGCAACTTATTGTGGAATGTCCCTGCGGGGGACTCCGACCAGCCTGAGCAACGTGGATCCTGAAAGCGCTCCCAAGTAGGCATTTGCCCCGGTGGGACACCTCGCCAGAGCAGTGTGTGGCAGGCCCCCATGGAGAATCAATGCAGGAGCTGAACACCGGGAAGGAACAGGCACTTGGAGGCTGGACATCTAAAACTTGGTGAGACTAGTCTTTGAAACTTGCCCCCTCCGTTTGAGTGGAAGCATGGCCTGATCACCCATGGTGTGCCTTTATTGGCACTTTGGTTTTGGTTTTGGCTTTGACTTGGTTTGAATTGCTTGACAGGATTGGTCTTGGGAACTTGCCCACTCCATTTGAGTAGAAGCATGGCCTGATCACCCTTCGTGTGCCTGTACCGGCACTTTGGTTTTTGTTTTTGACTTGACTTTGACTGCTTGATACTTTGGTTTTGGTTTTGACCTGGCTTGGATTTCTGGATACTCTGATTTTGGTTTTGATTTTAGTTTGGTGCAAACTGCAAAAGTGTATGTGTGCCCTTTTTACCCATTCTTTGTTTTGTGGTGTGCGTGTGGTGTGAGCATGGTGTTTTGTCTCAAAGAAGCATAGGTCAGGCACAAATAAGCCCACCCTACTAGGAACTATATTGAAAAATTTCAAGAAAGAATTTAAAGGAGACTATGGAGTACTATGACTCTAGGAAAACTTAAAACTTTGTGTAAGATAGACTGGCCAGCATTAGAAATAGGTTGACCATTAGAAGGAAGCCTGGAGCGGTCCTTTGTTTCAAAGGTATGGCAAAGGTAACCTGTAAGCCAGGGAACCCAGAGCAGTTCCTGTACATAGACACTTGGTTACAGCTGATTTTAGATCCCCTGCCCCCAACACACAGTGGTTGAGAGAACAGCAGCATAAGTGGCTGGCAGAGGCAAGGAAAGACCAGCAGAGAGAGAGAGAAAGCAAAGAGACAGAGAGGAAAAGAGGCAAAGAGAGAGAGGAAGAGACAGAAAGGAAGAGACAGACAAAGAGGGAGTCAAGGAGAGAGAGAGAGAAAGAAAGAGGCAGAGAGAACAGATAGAGGCAAAAGGAAAGTCAAAGAGAGAGATATACAAGTAGTTAAAAAGAAAGTGTACCCTATTCCTTTAAAAGCCAAGGTAAATTTAAAACCTATAATTGATAATTGAAGGTATTCTCTGTAACCTTATAACACTCCAGTACCACTTTGTTGTCAGTGTAAACAAGGACTTATCCTGAAAGCACTGAGGCCTTCCTATCAAAAATCCTTAACCCGGTAACCCACAGATGGCCCAAATACATTCAATCTGTAGCAGCAACTGCTTTGCTAACAAAAAAAAAAAGTAAAAAAAAAAACAAAAAAACTCTTAGAGGAAACCTCATTGTAAGCACACGTCACCAGTTCAGAAGTATCCTAAGGAAAGAAAAAAAAGGACGGACTCATCACACCCGAGTCAAGAAAGCGCCATCACCTCCAGAGTCATGGGCCATAGTCCCAGTGGAAAACCCTACCAAATTAAAGCTAAGAAAAATTTAACTCTTTGCATCTATTCTATTACTCTTTTTTCTTTCCTCGTTCTATTGCTGACCATCTAGTTATTAACATAACCAAGTCAATTTCACCTCAAACTCTTGCATTTAATGCTTGCTTTGTTATACCTTGTGAGGATTTGCCAAGTCAAAGACAGCTTTCTTTTTTTTTTTTTTTTGAGACGGAGTCTCGCTCTGCTGCCCAGGCTGGAGTGCTGTGGCCGGATCTCAGCTCACTGCAAGCTCCGCCTCCCAGGTTTACGCCATTCTCCTGCCTCAGCCTCCTGAGTTGCTGGGACTACAGGCGCCCGCCACCTCGCCCGGCTAATTTTTTGTATTTTTTTTTAGTAGAGACGGGGTTTCACCGTGTTAGCCAGGATGGTCTCGATCTCCTGACCTCGTGATCCGCCTGTCTCGGCCTCCCCAAAGACAGCTTTCTACGTCAGAAAAGTACTTCTGTCCCTCCTGACTCAGACTGGGCATTAGTAAACTAGGACCATTTAATCCAGGGAGATTTCGATAAAGACCCCTGTGCCAACCAGGAGTGTTGCCCCCCGATGAAGAGCTTTCATGCCACAGTTGGTCCAACATTCTGTGGACCACTAAAGAGCAAGGATGGCCTTCCCCAACTGGTTTTTGTGATTTCCTAAAACCATACATTCATTTTACTAGAGGATCATAGAAGTTAAAGACTTAAAACAAACTTTAGCAATTAAGACAGGATACCAAGATGCAAATGCCTGGTTAAAATAGATCAAATATTCCATCTGCACGTTAAACAAAAGCAATTATTACGCTTGTGCACATGGCAGGCCAGGGGCCCAGATTGTCCCCTTTCCACTAAGGTGGTCCTCCAGTTGACCAGGTGTGGGCTGCATGGTAGCTCTTTTCAAGGATTCTACAGCCTGGAGTAATAAGTCATGCCAAGCTCTCTCTGCTATATCCCAAAGTCCAGCACCCTGTGAGTCAGCCCCTGAGGGCCATCCAGCTTCCATCTCCCAAAACTAAGTTCACTTAATGTCTCTCACAACAGGGAGAAAACTTAGTGTTCCTTGGAGACCTGAAAGGATGCAGTGAGCTTAAGAATTTTCAAGAGCTTATCAATCAGTCAGCCCTTGTTCATCCCCAAGCAGATGTGTGGTGCTATTGTGGTGGACCTTTACTGGGCACTCTGCCGAATAACTGGAGTGGCGCTCGCACTTTAGTCCAATTGGCTATCCCTTTCACCCTGGCATGTCATCAACCAGAAGGAAAAAAAATAAGACATTGTAAAGCGAGAGAAGTCCCTTATGGGGCTTTTGACTCTCATGTCTATTTAGACACAAATGAAGTCCCACGAAGAACACCAGATCAATTTAAAGCTTGAAATCAAATAGCTGCAGGATATTTTAGTAGGTGACAGTTAATAAAAATGTAGATTACATAAACTACATCTATTACAACCAACAGCAACGAGCTTTTCATGAGTTAAAAGAAAAACTCATGTCAGCCCCAGCCTTTAGCCTACCTGACCTGACAAAACTCTTTACACTCTATGTGTCAGAAAGAGAAAAAATGGCAGTTGGAGTTTTAACCCAGACTGTGGGGCCCTGGCCAAGGCCAGTGGCCTATCTCTCAAAACAACTGAACAGGATTTCCAAAGCCTGGCCCCCAGGTCTAAGGGCCCTAGCAGCAACAGCCCTGTTAGCACAAGAAGCAGATAAAGTAACCCTTAGGCAAAACCTGAATATAAAGGTCCCCTGTGCTGTGGTGACTTAGTGACTACCAAAAGACATCATTGGTTAACAAATACTAGATTAACCAAGTACCAAAACTTGCTATGTGAAAATCTCCACATAGCCATTGAAGTTTGCAACACCCTAAACCCCACCACCTTGCTCCTGGTATCTGAGAACCCAGTTAAACATAACTGTGTAGAGGTGTTGGACTCAGTTTTTTCTAGCAGGCCCAACCTCCAAGACCATCCTTAAACATCAGTAGACTGAGCGGTACGTGGACGGGAGCAGCTTTGACAACAAGCCCTACTCCAGTCACACTCGGAAGCTGATTGGTCCACGCACGGCCGAAGCATAAGGAAACTCATTGCAGGACTCGTTTTCCTTAAAATTTGGACTTTTACAGTAAGGACTTCAACTAACCTTCCCAGACTGAGGACTGTTCCCAGTATATGCATCAAGTCACTGAAGTAGGTCAAGAGGTTGCTACAGTCCTATTGTTTTATGGTTATTATAAGTGTACTGGAACTCTTTAAAAAGAACTTGTTTGTATAATGTTATTCTATACAAGGTATGTAGCCCAGGAAATGACCAACCTGATGTGTGTTATTCTCCATCTGAGCCTTCCATGACCACATTTTGAAAAATAAGATTAAGGACTGAGGACTGGTGGGGGCTCATAAACGATACAAGTAAAGTGTTAGCCAAAACAGAAGAAAAAGGGGTGCCCAAACAAGTCACGTTAAAATTTGATGCCTGTGCTGTCATTAATAGTATTATGTTAGGAATAAGGTGTGGTTCTCTTAATTAGAAAAGAGGCTGTATGACAGAAAATAAGTACTTCTGTCATAAATTAAGACTATGTGGAAATAAATGTAAATGTTGGTCTTGTGTCATTTACGCCACTTAGATTTAAAAAAAAAAAAAAAAGGAAAAGGATCCAGTCCACCTTCAGAAAGGAAAAAATGGCCCTTCCTGTACTAAGAGACAATGTGACCCCTTAGAGCTAGTAATAACCAATCCCCTTGATCCTCGCTGGAAAAAAGAGGAGTGTGTGACCTTAGGAATTGATGGGGCTGGACTGGATCCTCGAGTAAATATCTTGGTTCAAGGAGAAGTTTACAAATGCTCTTCTGAGCCAGTGTTTCAAACTTTCTATGATGAACTAAATGTGCCAGTAGAAATTCCAAGAAAAACAAGAAATTTGTTTTTACAATTAGCCGAGCATGTAGCCCAGTCTCTCAATGTCACTTCATGTTATGTATGTGGAGGAAATGTAATGGGAGATCAATGGCCATGGGAAGCCCGAGAATTAATAACTACAGACCCAGTTCCTGATGAATTCCCAACTCAAAAGAATCACCCTGATAATTTCTAGGTCCTAAAAGCCTCAATTATTGGACAATATTGCATAGCTAGAGAAGGAAAAGAATTCACTCACCCCATAGGACAACTTAGTTGTCTGAGACAGAAACTGTATAATGGTACCACAAAAACAGTCACTTGATGGAGTTCAGATCACACAGAGAGAAATCCATTTAGTAAATTCCCAAAGTTGCAAACCGTGTGGACCCACCTGGAGTCCAACCAGGACTGGACAGCCCCCACTGGATTATACTGGATATGTAGGCATAGAGCTTGCGCCAAATTACCTGACCAGTAGGCAGGTAATTGTGTTATTGGCACTATTAAACCATCTTTCTTCCTACGGCCCATAAAAACAGGTGAACTCCTGGGCTTCCCTGTCTCTGCTTCCCATGAAAAGAGAAGCATAGCTGTAAGAAATTGAAAAAATGATAAATGGCCCTCTGAGAGAATCAGACAATATTATGGGCCTGCTACTTAGGCACAAGATGGCTCATGGGGATACCGGACCCCCATTTACATGATTAACCAAATCATATGGTTACATTTATGCTTGCTGCATAAATGCAGTCTTAATACAAATCCCACCTTGTTACCACCAGATAGCTGTGCTATTTAGAACTTGAGTCATTACAGACTTTGCTGCCCTGCACATTGTAGGTTCTACAATGTCCCATCTGTTCTCCTTAAATCTTTTTCTTCCAGAGTCATATCCATGGGGAAATTGAGAACACACTTGGTTTCAGTTACTACAGTTTTGGATACAGCACAACTAAAATGAAGCAGCTGAAAGCTCCAAACACACTCACTGTCCAGGCTGAAAGAATGCTCCAGGGCGGACAGGGCCACTCTGCCATCCCTAACCTACTGAGGACCGCGCTGGGGGTGGTGAAGAATGAACAGACACAAGAGACAAAGACAAACAGAGAACATGGCGGCCGCACCTAGAGCCTCCGCCTCACTTTATTTATACTCCATAAACCCCACGTCAGCAAAAATAACACAATGCAAAACAAACTTTCTGCACCCAGATGTAACCTTCTGCTTAGTTCCTTGTCTCTAAGCTCTTTCTTATTTGTCTGCCTTCTTGGCGCCTACTAGAGTTCATTAAAAGTTCAACTAGAGATACTGTCCTTGACTACTGGAGTTCATTAAAAGTGCAACTAGCTAGAGATACTGTCCTTGAGCCTTATCTATTCTTAGCATATTGTTTTCAATGGCCTCTGCATTTCCCCCTTTTTGTTTTGCCTCAATCTTAGAAAGGTAGCCCATACTTGTTCCTGTTTTTTCCTTTGTTTTTGGATGCGACAGAGGGAGCATCAGATTACCAGGAGAAGTAGACTCAATCCAAGCGCCCAAAGCAATATACTTCCAGAGATTGTAGAAATCCATGTTTTCACCTGGGTCCATGGATTAAGAGCAGCAAGGCGTTGACCCAGCTCCTGCATAGTAGCTGCTCCGGACAATACATGTAATTGTTGTTGAAATGCTTTGGAAATGTTTTGAGTGAGTTTATGGATGTCCACACTAATATTTTTATGGCCTATTAATAGTTTTTGGATTTTGGTCCAATTTTGAGAGATATTAAAAGGCACAGGTGTTACGCAAAATTGAGTAGAGTTCCAATCACATTGCAGTGTTATCCAAGTACTGAGGACAGTGAGCTGATCTCCAAGCCACGTTCCATGTTGTCCAATCTTTCAGCAAGTTGGGAGTCAATGTTCCGTTGTTGCAGCCACAACTGGTGAGATTGTTCGTGCCATTGCTGTACAAATTCAGCATTTTGTATGCTTTGATGTAGTGCGAGCCCTGCCACAGCCACAGTGAAGGCAATGGCAACAAGGCTCATCACCAAGGCAATTATAAGTCCAAGGGCACAATGGGTCCGCTGAAGGGACGTCCAAATATAAGTCTCAAGAGGTGATGCCCCCCACGGTTGCATAAGTTTGACAGGTAGCCAAATTTCTTTATGAGCCCTGAGGATATAAATATCCCCCGTAAAACTGCGCCACCAGGAATGATTGAGGCAAGACAAAAATGTACACGTATCTTTACAATTAACAATCCCCATATCATTATCCCACGTCAAGTTCCCTCCTAATAATAGGTAAGGCTTTCGGACACAAGCAATAATATATCGGGAGGTATTCCACTGTAAGTGAATATGATAATAGCTCTTCGGGTTAGAAAGATGAAGGGACATATTTCCCACAAAAGTACTAATAGCATCACCTGCAGCTAATAACTTCCAAAGATGACTCTGTACTTGTAAAGAGTGTTTAAGATGAGGCATAGGTGGCGACAAGCCTCCTTCATGCCATACCAAGGTCTCATTACCATCAGCGGCAATACTTTTATTTACCTGGTGCCATTTCAAAGGTATGTGACTAAATTTTGTTTGAAAATCACCATGCACACTCCAATCAGTTACTTGCAGCCCATTGTACTCTATTAAAATCCGGGGCTTAGTTCCCCGACAGTGCTGCCACTCCAGCACCTCAATATTAGGGGAAACCTCTGGGATAGGACAAAAAGGTAAGGAACTAGGAATAGTCTCATTACTATATACAGTATGGTTATACTGAAAGCTTCTAGTTACAATAATAACAGTGTTAGCAGCCACATGGCTATGATTATAGCGAACAGCCCAAGCTTCATGCGATTTCCGGAGACAATGAGGACTATTTCCCACGCAAATCGGAAGTCCTTCCACTCCAAATTGGTATGTGCTGTTTATTATTCCCGTTTCCCATTCTATATTGTCCTTGTCCATATAGGGGGACGGCATCCAAGTAGTGTCATTGGTGAAAACCTTAATTTCCGCCTCCCCCCAGGCGACTCCCTGATACAAGGGTGGAAAGGGAATATAAGTCCAATATTCATACAAAGCCTCACTAAGGGAAATAAGTCCCCCACCGAGGCACATCCAACAAAAGAAGAGGTGCATGCTGAGTCCGGTTTTCTTTTCAACAGGGTTTCAATCGCCTTGTAGGAAACCACTCAGGTCCGTTCCCTGTAAGGATAAGAGCATAGCCCCATCCCTGTTTTAGAACTTGCCCTTGAGCATACTTAGCCTCTTCATTAGGATACCAAACCCTTAAATTGTCAGTGGGGACTATTGCCAAGGGAGGTGAGGAAAGATAAGTTACGGCAGCAGAGTCCTGCAATTGTCTCCGTTGATTCAAAAAATTTAAGGTAAAAAGAACCTTCAGTATCTGCTTTCTGGGGGACTCATTTCCCCCTTTTTGTTTTTGCAGCTGCGTTTTTAAGATTAAATTTGCACGCTCAATAATGGCTTGACCTTGACTGTTGCCCGGGATACTGGTGAGACATCGAATATTGTATTGCTGTAAGAAAATTTGTAATTTACGCCGGGCACGGTGGCTCAAGCCTGTAATCCCAGCACTTTGGGAGGCTGAGACGGGCGGATCACGAGGTCAGGAGATCAAGACCATCCTGGCTAACACGGTGAAACCCCATCTCTACTAAAAATACAAAAAACTAGCTGGGCGAGGTGGCGGCGCCTGTAGTCCCAGCTACTCGGGAGGCTGAGGCAGGAGAATGGCATGAACCCGGGAGGCGGAGCTTGCAGTGAGCTGAGATCTGACCACTGCACTCCAGCCTGGGTGACAGAGCGAGACTCCGTCTCAAAAAAAAAAAAAGAAAATTTGTAATTTACAAGAGACATAGGCAGGAGCATTATCAGTTTTAAGTATAAGAGGAATGCCCATGATGGTAAAACAAGCTAAGAGATGAGTAATAACAGAGTCAGCTTTTTCAGATGGCAAAGGAATTGCCCATTGAAAATGAGAGAAAGTATCAATGGTATGATGAACATACTTTAATCGTCCGAAAGAAGGGACATGTGTGACATCCATTTGTCAGATCTGATTAACTTGAGTACCTTGTGGATTAACCCCAGGATGGAAAGATGGAATGCTTAAAGGAGCACAAGAAGGACAAGCTCGGATAAGAGAACGAGCTTGTTTACGAGTTAAATGAAACCGTCGTTGAAGGCCAGAACTATTAGTGTGATGTAGAGTATGTTCTTGTTCTGCAGCCTGCAGGTGGCTGATTAAAAGCGAATCAATCAGAGCATTACCATGAACTAACGGTCCAGGAAGTTGAGAATGAGAACGAAGATGAGTGATGAATAAAGGAGCTCAACATTGACTCAAAGCAGAAGACAATAAAGAAAAGAGTTTTTGAAGAGAAGAAGTAGCACAAAGAGGTAGAGTGGCCTGAGAAATATAAGAAGTAACATAAACGGCGTATTGAGAATCACTAACAATGTTACAACTGGTGGAAGGGAAATCAAGTAAAACCATGAGAATAGCAAACAGTTCTCCCTGTTGCACCGAGGGATAAGGATAAACTGTAACTCAAAATTGATGAACACTCCAATATCCAGCTTTACCATTACTACTAGCATCAGTAAAAAAAGTAGGACCTTGAACAGGAAATATAGATATTGGTGAGAAAGGCAATACAGAATGCTGTCTAAAGAATGAAAAAATCGGAGACTTAGGATATTGGGTAGAAAATTGTCCGACAAATAAGTGCAAGCAACTTGCCAAGAATCAGAAGTGGAAAGAAGATAAGTAATCTGACTATGAGTAAATTGAGAAATAATAAAGGAAGGATCTCCTCCCCAGAGTTGTCGACAGCAATGTCGTCCTTTGATGATTAATTTAGCTAAACGATCAACATAAGTAGTCAAGCGTTTAGATGTTTTGTTGGACAAAAAGATCCATTGTAACGGCCAATTTGATGAATCATTCCTGTGGGAGAATGTAAAGTGTGAAATAAACACAAGGAAAGGGGAACGTCAGGAAGGATATAATGTAAATGGGCTTTTTGAAGCTGCTCTTCTACCAGCTGGAGTTCCTGTAAAGCCAAAGGAGTTAAATGACGTGGGCTGTTCAAGTGACTGTCTCCTTCTAGAATAGAAAAAAGATGTTGTAATTGATACATTGGTATTTCTAACACAGGACGCATCCAATTAATGTCTCCTAAAAGCTTTTGAAAGTCATTTAATGTTTTTAAATGATCACATCGAATTTGAATCTTTTGGGGTCGAATATTTTGTGCTCCCAAGGTATAACCTAAATATTGAATAGAAAAATCCACTTGAATTTTTTTTTCTATATTAAGTGAGTATAAAGAAAGCTGAGTTTGTAACGATGCAAAGGCATCTTGCTGCTTTTCTTTAGTAGGTGCAGCAAGAAGAATGTCATCCATATAATGATATAAAAGAACAGAAGGATGACACTTTTGAACAGGATCCAGGGCCTGATGAACAAATTCTTGACACAAGGTAGGGCTGTTTAACATACCTTGAGGTAAAACTTTCCACTGATATCATGAAAGTAGCTGAGAATTATTAAAAACAGGGACAGAGAAGGCAAAACGCTCACAATCCTTTTGATGCAAAGGAATAGAGAAAAAACAATCCTTTAAATCAATAATCACGAGTAACCAATCTTGAGGAATCATAGAAGGATTAGGAAGGCCAGGTTGTAAAGATCCCATGGGTTGAATACATGCATTAATAGCACAAAGATCTGTTAATAGTCTCCATTTACCGTTTTTTTTCTTTATTACAAAGACAGGGGAATTCCATGGAGAAGTACTAGGCTCTATATGACCTAAGGATAATTGTTCCTGAACTAAGTTTTCCAAGGCCTCAAGCTTTTTACGTGTTAAAGGCCACTGTTTAATCCATATAGGAACATTAGTTTTCCACGTCAAAGGAAGGGCTTGAGGCTGCTGAACAGTGGCTACATGTTTAAAGATTTTTTAAGGGGATTGTAGCCCATGTGGAACATCATATTATTGGCAGAATTAGAGACATGAGGAATAGAA
The DNA here is from genome assembly GCF_009764315.1 of Trachypithecus francoisi. Classification (NCBI taxonomy): domain Eukaryota; kingdom Metazoa; phylum Chordata; class Mammalia; order Primates; family Cercopithecidae; genus Trachypithecus; species Trachypithecus francoisi. The sequence goes on from NW_022681460.1 coordinate 717,967, forward strand.
ACAAAAGCTCCAAATTGTTGCAATAAATTTTGCCCCCATAAGTTTAGGGCAATAGGAACAATATAAAACTGGACTTGGGCCGTTTGACCATTTGGCCCTCGACAACTCAAGGATTGAGAACTTTGATACACCTCAGAGGCAGAACCTAATCCAGTAAGAGAAACAGCAACAGGCTGTTTAGGCCACTGTAAAGGCCATTGGTTGGAGGCAATAATAGAAATGTCAGCTCCAGTGTCGACCAAGCCCTGAAAAATTTGTCCGTCTACTTTGAGGGGAAACAAAGGTTTTTGTTGAATTACTAAAGTTTCCCAAAAAATATGTTTACCTGTGCTTCCAGAACCTCCAGTTCTTTTTTGTCCCCGTGAAGGAAACTGAAAATAGGGTAATAAAAGAAGTTGTGCAATCCGCTGCCCCCCTTTAAGGGATATGGGTTTATGAGCCTGTGCCATAATTTGAATTTCCCCTTTATAATCAGAATCTATAACACCCAAATGAACTTGTAAACCCTGTAGAATACTACTACTGCGTCCTATAAGCAATCCAACAGTATGTGGAGGTAATGGCCCCAAAACACCTGTAGCCAATTTAACAACTCCCATTTCCAGGGTGAGTTTGACAGCCTGCAAAATCACCACATCAGCAGCGGCGCTACCAGAAGTAGCAGATAAAAGCTGAGCTACTGAAAATTGGGGGTTAACATTGACTGACTGGCCTGCTGATGCTGGACCCCCGAGCTGACTGGAAATTGCAAATGAAGAGGGCTTGTATTGTTGTTGGGGCCCCAAGCTGAAGGGCCCCTTTGCAAGTTTCCCGATCTGGAGGTTAAAAGATTACCATCTTTGTCTACCTTAGAGTGACATTCTTTAGTCCAGTGTCGCCCTTTGCCGCAGCAACGACAGGGTTCAGTGGGAAGCTTTTTAGATCCTACTCTTGAGGAGTCGCTCTTATTAGATAGTTTAGGGCACTCCTTTTTAAAATGACCAGTCTTTCCACATTGGAAGCAAACTCCCTTTTTTCCCATGAGTGCCTTAGATAAAGCTCCAGCAAACAATTGTGCATTATAGGCAGCCCCTCCCACTCCTGCACAGGCTCTAATAAAATCTTCTATTTGTAAGTTTCCAGCAGCCTTGAGAGGACGCAACAACCTCTGACATTCCTGATTAGCATTCTCGAAGGCTAGTGTGGTTATCAGGATTTTGCCTGCAGCCCCACTACCCACAGTCTTTATTACAGCATCTTGGAGCTGAGCAACAAAATCAGGATAAGGTTCATTGGCACCCTGCAAAACCTTAACAAAAGACAAGGCAGTTTCCCCAATGGTTCTACTTTACACCCAGCCTTTAAAAACAGTCCTTTAACTTGTGATAATGCCACGTCATGGAGTCCAGATTGAGCCGCTACTGTAGCAAACTGACCAGTACCTGTTAATTGCTCCTCTGTTGGCCCTGGAGGATTTCTAGCGGCATTACAGCGAGCCTGTTCTTTGGCATCTTCCAGCCACCAACTGTGTAGCTGAAGCCACTGAGAGCGGTCCAAAACAGCCTTCCCCAAAGTCTCCCAATCAAGAGGCAAAAACAAATTCTCAGAGGAGAAAGAATCTAGAAGCCCCATGACAAAAGGAGATTGAGGGCCATAATTAGCAACAGCTGCCTTCATTTCTTTAAGGAATTTAAATTGAAGGACCTTATACTGCACATTTATACCTCCTTGAGGAAATTGATCATTAGGGCCAAAAGGTTGCCTAGTAATGGGGAACAATTGTAGAGGATCCTCATCCTCTTGAGAATCCAATACCTCAATTACAGCCTTAGCAGTAGAAGCGGGGACAGTAAAAACTGTGCCTGAACGAGGCAGCATTTCCACCGGCGGTGGCGGTGGGGGAAAACTGTTTTCCTCTTCCACCTTGGGTGCCGATGGGGGTAGATGGACCACAGGAAAAGTAAAAACAGGAGTGGGTGGAGAAGGCTGAGGGGGAGATAACTGTAATTGTAAAATTTGTTGTAGCAATTGGACAACTGGCTGAAGCTCCTTTTGAATTTCTGATTCCTTTTCATGAGACACATCATCAGACAAAGGACCGTTTCCACCAGCTACAGGATTATCTAAAGGAGGGGAAATGGCTATCAGAGACTTCGAAGACTCCTCATCCCCATTTCCCCCTTTTTCAGAGTCTGTCTCTAAGAGCTCCAAAGCTTGGGTAATAGAAGCACAAAGGGCCCATAAAGGTGCCGACATTACATCACCGTGCTGGTGTGCTTAACAAAGGGTCTTAACAACCTGTTGCCACTCTCGTTTATTTAATTGTACTTCAGTTTGATATTGAAACCAAGAACAATGTTGTTCCACATGAGCAAACAATTTCCACAAAGTTCTCTCTTTTGCATCAACCCCAATTGAAAGTAAAAGCCCTTGTAATAATCTTAAATATTCTGAGGCCAAGGAACTGGAATTCCCCATAATGAAAGCTTAAGAAGGTTCCCCTTAACAATCCCCAGGTTTTACCCGCTCCTAGGGGGTTCCCCTTCTTGTTCCCCACTACTCACCCGTGCGGACCCTGCTCACTGTGCCACTTATTGAGGACTGCACTGGGGGTGGTGAAGAATGAACAGACACAAGAGACAAAGACAAACAGAGAACATGGCGGCCGCACCTAGAGCCTCCGCCTCACTTTATTTATACTCCATAAACCCCACGTCAGCAAAAATAACACAATGCAAAACAAACTTTCTGCACCCAGATGTAACCTTCTGCTTAGTTCCTTGTCTCTAAGCTCTTTCTTATTTGTCTGCCTTCTTGGCGCCTACTAGAGTTCATTAAAAGTTCAACTAGAGATACTGTCCTTGACTACTGGAGTTCATTAAAAGTGCAACTAGCTAGAGATACTGTCCTTGAGCCTTATCTATTCTTAGCATATTGTTTTCAATGGCCCTGCACTAACCCACAGCTTCCCACCCAGGGCCAAGCATTCCACTGCTTGCTAATCCTAGGCCAACAGGCAGTGGGCAAGGTGGGGTGGTGAATAATGGGTAGATCATCATTTCTACTTAGGTTCATTGGCCAGAGCTTGCTTTGGTGGTAACATCTAGCTGCAAGGGAGGCTGTGGGATAGACCTTGCTAAAATTGAGGAAGATGGAGATAGTGAATTTCTAAAAAGGGGAGAAATGCATATCAGGGGAAAATCACAGTATCAAACTACCACTTTAATGAGGAAAGTTCTATTTGCAGGTGTCTGTCACCTCCCTCCCCCCCGCTCCCCCCCACCCATTCTGTGACCTCCCAGCAAGCTGAACCTTTCCTACTCTTGCCAGTGGAAGTTCAGCTCTGCATCCCTGCCTCAGGGCTCAATTCACTGCCTGTTCAGGAAGCTGTCCCAGATCCCCTTAGCCCAACGATAGTGTCTGCTGTGTTCAGTGAATGTGTGTATTACAGTGAAGTACACTCATCTTAAGTGTACAGCTTGGTGATCAAGATGTGGATCATTGTAGCATCCAGGAAGATTCCTTTATGCCCTTTTCTAGTGAGTACCTACTCCCAAGGTAACCACTATCAAGGTCTCTTGCCAAAGACCAGTTTATTATTAGGCTGAGCACTTTCTGTCTTCTCTAGTTCAATGTCATGTCTTCACGATCCATCTGTGTTGTATGTATCTGTAGACCTCATTTTTGATGGAGGCTTAGTATTCCATTGTGTAAGTGAACCACAGCTTATGTGTGTCCTGCTGATGGAGGTGGGGGCTGTTCCCAGCAGATGTTCTAACCCATGTTCTCTGATGGCCACATTCAGCACATAATACGCTTGCTGTTTTGACTACTCACACAGAAACTCATGCTCATGACCTTTAGCCACTTAGGATGATGGCTTTATTTATGAGATGGGGTCTTGTTCTGTTGCCCAGGCTGGAGTGCAGAGATGCAATCATGGCTCACGGCAGCCTCAACCACCTGGGCTCGAGTGATCCTGTGTTGTATGTATCAGTAGACCTTATTTTTGATGGAGGCTTAGTATTCCATTGTGTAAGTGAACCGCAGCTTATGTGTGTCCTGTCTCAGCCTCCTGAGTAGCCGGGACTACAGGCACACCCCACCATGCCCCACTAACACTGGCTTTCAGTGATGCAAATCTGCCCTATGGAGGTGATCTCCGTCATTGATCTTACCTACGACTCAGCACCGGGATTGTTCCTGGTTCCAGTGTACACAGAGACTGTGACCCCATCTGGATTTGGGGTGAGGCAGTTGTACATCCTGGAGGCCTTCAACCACAGCTTATTAGCTATTTGTTGATTAATCAAAATTGGAAAAGATCCTTTATCTTACAAAATTTAGGGTCCCCGCTGCTGATGTGTGAAGGACTTTCACAGCGCTTCTTCTAATTCTGTGGTTTGATTGGCTGCTCTTATGCATTTCCTGGCTTTCCTTGAATTCATACCAGCTGACCAATCTCTGGGGCCCTGCTGGTGGGCTGGATGTTGTGGGAGAAGCTGGCACCTGAGATGAGAACAGGCCTGGCACTGTGCCAGATGTCCCAGGACATCTCTGTGCCAGGGCTTTTTGTGTACAATGAAAGTTGGACAATCTTTCTTGGAAAAAGTGCCTGAGCTTCATGTGTGGAATGAAGACCTCACAGCAGCTTCACTCGTGGTGAGCTGTGGATACCGGCAGAGCCAAGAGCTTACACTCCACCTTCAGCCTGGGAGGTGTGCCTGGCTTGCCTGGCTGGCAGCTCATCCCTTCTGCACTCACGGGAGAGTGTTTGTGAAGCCTTTGTCTCGAGGGCTGTCAGAGCACTGTGGGAATTTCTCTGCTCCTCCTAAAAGCCCGCCTGCTGAATAGGTGCATTTATTTTCTGTCTTATCACATCAGTATGCTTGTCAAAAGCTGGATTACAAATCAGTTAGTTCTGTGATATCAGATCTCTCTTTTTGCCTTAGCTTCTGAGACAAGACAGATGGTACGCATATGCATGAGGTCCTGTGTGAGGCCCACTGGTGCCAGTCAACTGGCTATGCAGTGGCACACGAGTGATTGGTGCTGAGTGTTAAATCCTGTACCACCTCAGGTGGGTTTCTTTTGTTTAAAAACTGCATGAATATGCTCCTTTGCCAGAGGTGGGATAGTTTACCTGGAAGGTGACACTGTGTGTCTGCATGGACAGGAGCAGCAGACATCAGAGAGATGTGATTGAGATAAATGGTATGTTGATGTAGCCCCACTCCACTCCTCAGGAGGTGAGCAGCTGGGGTCCCTGCATGTGTGGAGGTCTGTCCCTTGAGGGTCTCACTGTTGAGGAGGCTCCACTCCACTCCTCAGGATATGAGCAGCCCCAGGTCCCTGTGTGCAAGGAGGTTTGCCCCTCAGAAGGGTTTACCTGTGAGCCCACACTCACCTGTCCTGCACTGCGAGCTGGTAGCAGTTCCCCAGGGATATGGCCCCATGGGTTGTAGGAAGGACCCCACTCAGGGATGAGCTGCTTCCTAAATGCCCTCATGCATCCTAGACCCTCTCCTCAGCAGCCTGAGCCTCTGATCCTGCCCATGAATGCTGGTGTGGGTGTGTTTGGCCCTGTGTCAGGTCTGTCTGGTGGAGACGGGGCAGGTGCAGTGATATGGTTTGGCTGTGTCCTCACCCAAATCTCATCTTGAATTGTACTCTCATAATTCCTGCATTTATGGAGGAATTGTGGGAGGGACCCGGTGGGAGAGAATTTGAATCATGGGGGTGGTTCCCCCACACTGTTCTCGTGGTAGTGAATGAGCCTCATGAGATCTGATGGTTTTATCAGGGGTTTCCCACTTTTGCATCTTCCTTATTCTCTCTTGCAGCCACCATGTAAGAAGTGCCTTTCACCTCCCACCGTGATTCTGAGGGCTCCCCAGCCATGTGGAGCTGTAAGTCCAATTAAACCTCTTTTTCTTCCCAGTCTGGGGTATGTCTTTATCAGCAGTGTGAAAAGGAACTAATACAGTAAATAGGTACCAGTAGAGTGGGGCATTGCAGAAAAGATACCTGAAACTGTGGAAGCGACATTAGAACTGGGTAACAGGCAGATGTTGGAAGTTTGAAGGGCTCAGAAGAAGACAGGAAAATGTGGGGAAGTTTGGAACTTCCTAGAGACATTTTGAATGACTTTGACCAAAAGCCTGATAGTGATATGGACAATAAGGTCCAGGCAGAGATGGTCTCAGATGGAGATGAGGAACTTGTTGGAAACTGTAGCAAAGAAGACTCTTGTTATGTTTTAGCAAAGAGACTGGCAGCATTTTACCCCTGCCCTAGAGATTTGTGGAACTTGGAACTTGAGAGAAATTATTTAGGGTATCTGGCGGAAGAAATTTCTAAGCAGCAAAGCATTTAAGAGGTGACTTGGGTTCCATTAAAGGCATTCAGTTTTATAAAGGAAGCAGAGCATTAAAGTTTGGAGAATTCGCAGCCTAACAATGTGATAGAAAATAAAAACCCAATTTCTGAGGAGAAATTCTTGCCAGCTGCAGAAATTTGCTTGAGTAATGAGGAGCCGAATGTTAATCCCCAAGACAATAGAAAAATGTCTCCAGGGAATGTCAGAGATCTTCACGGCAGCCCCTCCCATCGTAGGCCCAGAGGCCTAAGAAAAAATGGTTTTGTTGGCCTGGCCCAGGGTCCCCAAGCTGTGTGCAGCCTAGTGACTTGGTACCCTGCATCCCAGCTGCTCCAGCCATGGCTGAAAGGGACCAATGTACAGCTCAGGCCGTGGCTTCAGAGGGTGCAAGCCCCAAGCCTTGCCAGCTTCCATGTGGTGTTGAGCCAGCAAATGCACAGAAGTCAAGACTTGGGGTTTGGGAACCTCTGCCTAGATTTCAGAAGATGTATAGAAATGCCTGAATGTCCAGTCAGAAGTTTGGTGCAGGGGCAGGATGTTCGTGGAGAACCTCTGCTAGGGCAGTGCTGCAGGGAAATGTGGGGTTGGAGCCCCCACACAGAGTCCCTACTGGGGCACTGCTTAGTGGAGCTGTGAGAAGAGGGCCAAAGTCCTCCAGACCCCAGAATGGTGGATCCACCGACAGCTTGCACTGTTTGCCTGGAAAAGGTACAGACCCTCAGTGCCAGCCTGTGAAAGCAGCTGGGAGGGAGGCTGTACCCTGCAAAACCACAGGGACAGAGCTGCCCAAGACCATGGGAACCCATCTGTTGCATCAGCATGACCTGGATGTGAGACCTGGAGTCAAAGGAGATCATTTTGGAGCCTTAATATTTGACTGCCCCACTGGATTTCAGACTTGCATGGGCCCTGTAACCCCTTTGTTTTGGCCAGTTTCTCCCATTTGGAATCGCTGTATTTACCCAATACCTGTACCCCCATTGTATCTAGGAAGTGACTAGCTTGCTTTTGATTTTACAGGCTCATAGGGACTTGCATTGTCTCAGATGAGACTTTAGATATGGACTTTTGGGTTAATGCTGAAATGAGTTAAGACTTTGGGGGACTGTTGGGAAGGCGTGATTGGTTTTGAAATGTGAGGACATGAGATTTGGAGGGGCCATGGGTAAAATAATATGGTTGGGCTCTGTGTCCCCACCCAAATCTGATCTTACATTATACTCCCAGAATTTCCACATGTTGTGGGAGACATCTGGTGGGAGATAATTTGAATCATGGGGGCGGTTTCCCCCACTATGTTCTCGTTATAGTGAATGAGTCTCACAAGATCTGATGGTTTTATCAGGGGTTTCTGCTTTTGTATCTTCCTCATTTTCTCTTGCCACCACCATGTAGGAAGTGCCTTTCAACTCCTACCATGATTCTGAGGCCTCCCCAGCCATGTGGAAATGTAAGTCCCATTAAACCTCTTTTTCTTCCCAGTCTCAGGTATGTCTTTATCAGCAGCATGAAAACAGACTAATACATGCAGGGAGCACAGGCCCAGGACTGCAGGCCTGGCCACCTCATCCACCTCCTTCAGCAGCCCTGCCGTTGAGGTCAGAGTACTCCTGGTGACCCACCCCACCCACCCTGGACCCTGGTGTGGACATCACCTAGCAGAGGCCTGTTGAATTGTGTGGCTTAGGGGGTGGGGGCAGAACCTACCACTCTTTATCTCCACCCAGAGCTGTGGGCTCTGGTCACACTCAACACAGCTTTTGGCTCATGGAATTATGAAAAGATTCATTTTTTAAAAACGCCCTGAAAACAACCACCTGCCAGCAGTAAAGAGACAGGCCTAGGAAAGCAGTGGCTTCTACTCAGAGATTAGGGCTTGTGGTTTAGCTGCAGGAAGGCTGAATCTACCAGCAGCTCAGGCCCACAGTGTGAGCCCAAAACAGGCTTACTATTCTGCACTATTATAATTCCATACATGCAAGAGGTCTCCCTTTACTGTGCTTGCAACTTTGGGTTTTTGAGAAGGGCTCAGCAGCCATCCCTGTGGATGGCTGTAAGATGCTGAACCCATCTCTAGGCCTGGGGGAGAACAAACAGCTTGGTGAGCAAGTTGAGCACGTGAATTGCTCCCATTGGCTGGGGTCTTATTCTCTCACCAGGGCCTATGTTGAGCACAGAACATGTACTCATATTAGATTCACACCACTACTCTGGGATGAATGTTTTATCCACTTTACAAATGGGGAACAGGATCAGAGAAGTTAAATAAATTATCCAAAGTTACACAGCCAATACAGGTGAGGACTGGAACCCAGGTGTGTCCACTCAGAGCCTGGCTCTTTGCAGCTTTGCTATATTTTCTGTCTGTATTTGTACAACTCCAGTGACCCAGTCTGCATCCCCACAGCCCCTCCCAGTGGGCAGCACAGCTCGGATGCAGAACTGCCTAATTCCTCCATGTATCATGAGCTAAAATGGGAATGGGACCCCACTTTCTTCCACAGGCTGGAGTTCCAGGCATCTGCCTAAGTGAATTTACCTTTCAGGAAAGTCTTGTGAAGGCAGGGACAGATGAGCAGCTTGTGCTCATGCCTCACACACTTGGGCCAAGGCCAACCCCCTAGCACCCCTCCCCTGGCCCCCACTCTCAGCATAGAGTCTCCTGAGCCCTCACTTGTTTCTGGAGTAGCCCTGGCCCGTTAATCCTGCTCCCTTGCTGATGGGCCATCCTTGTCCATTCCCTCCGTGAGGGGCATCTCCTCCTACCTGGGGTGTTCCTTCCCACAAAGGGCATCCCTTGTATCTGACCTTCCATTTGGAATTCTCTCTCCCATTATTGTAGCCCTTTAGGTCTTTTCAAAATTGTCTTCTTGAATTCAGCCTCAGTTCCTTCATTTACTAGCCTTGTGACTATGGGCAGGTTATTAAACCCCTCTAGGTTTCAGTCTTCTCATTTGTAAAGTGGGAACAATGGCATCTCCCTAGGGTTGCCATCAGGATTAAAGAGAGCATGCACACAGAGCTCGGCATAGACTCTGTCTTCTCTCCTGTACGGTAAATCCCTTCTGGACAGAGACCATGTTCATAGACCTCCATGTCCTCCACCCCTACCCCTCCCCAACTCCTACATTTAGCAGGGCTGGGTGCGTCGGTGAAGAACACATGCATGAACCAGTGGCAAGCCCTCTGCAGGGACTGTCTCTGCTCAGAGGGGACCACAGGGTACAGTGGATTTAGCTGTCACCCTGGGCAGTCTGACACGATGCTCGTCTGGGCAGTTCTGCAAGTGCCAAGAGCTGGGCCATCATCACTCTGGATCTTGGGTGGACAGCACCTGGGCAGGCGCCAGGCTCCACCTCATCTGACTCATAGGTGTGTGGCCCGATTTTAAACCGTCCCAACGTGTCAGCCCAGGAAGTCATTCCATAGCAAACACTGCCGGCTCCCACGCTCCCGCAGGTTCCTCATTAGGATGTCCGCCTGTATTTCTTTTAAGACCCGTCGCACTCTCTTTTCCTACGTGGAGTTCTTTCTGTGTTTCTTAGTTTCCTACAGGACACAGATGTGCACGTGTGCTCCCTGGCCTGAAGGTCCGAGGCGGCTCATGTTTGCCATGCACATGCGTGAGCTCCTTTACAGCTGGAATGTGCCTGGGCTTGGATGGCAGGCCAGCATCGCCATCCCCTCCCAACAGACCCTGCTCTAGGCCAGGGGCTCTGACGGTCTAAGGCGAGTCTCAGCCCCTGCCAGTGAATGGTTTAGAGCTGCGCATGTGACCCCACCCTGACAGGGAGACTTGAGGGTCTTCTTCCTCTGATGTGGTGATACCGTGACCCTGTGACCCACCTGGATGTGTGGGGGAATGTGGGAGACACCTGAAGGCCCCCAGCACGTCCTGGAGCCAACTCCCTGTGTCAGCGTTTCTCTGGAGCATCCCAGACACATACAAGCTCCCGCTTGCCTGGCCACCCACACTGTCGTCCTCGTTCCTGGGACTCTCCAGGCTCCTTTGGTTGTGCCATGGGATGAAATGCTGTCTGTCCTCACGCTTCACCTGATTATTTCCACTCCTTATACACTCAGTTTAAATCAGGGCCTGTGTTTTCCAGTCTTCTTTTGCATCTCTCAGAGTTTGCAATTACATATTTGCATGTGTGATTACTGTCTAACTTCTGACTCGAGCAAACCATCAGCCGCATGAAGACAGGTCCGTTGTACAACCTTTAATGTGCACATGAACCCTGAATCTCGTGAGAGTGCAGATTTGGACTCCGAGTCTGGTGTAGAACATCTCCAGCTGGCTCCAGGGAATGCTTCTGGTTCAAGGAATATCCTCGAGGAGCAGGAGCTAGAACTTTCTGAAACGACCTTGCCTGGGCCCAGCCCAGAAGTCCGGACTTCTTTGGCCTGAGTGGCTCCTGGCTCAGACAGGATTCCCAGCCCAGGGGCCTTGCCCATCTGTGCTGTGTTGTGTCAAAGTAATTTCTGACCTAATTGGGATCTCACTGCAGATTCGGTGTTGTGTTCTTGTGTGTGTGTGTGTTTAAATTTACTACATTGTAAAGGCTTCCTTGAGCCCTTAAACCCTTTTAAAATATCACTTCTGGCTGGGCGTGGTAGCTCACACCTGTAATCCCAGCACTTTGAGGGGCCAAAGCAGATGGATCACGAGGTCAGGAGTTCGAGACTAGCCTGGCCAACATGTCTCACTGCTCACTGCTGTCTGTCCCGTGGGATGCGACTTCCTGAGCCCTGGGTTGGGCCCCTTTCCTGCTGTGCTCAGAGGCCTTGAACAAAGGTAGGGCCTGCCTCATGCTGGTCACCTGTCGTTTAGTAAATGCTTTTAGTATCTACTGTATACCAAGCTCTCTTGGGGATAAAGTGGAGACCACATTTTCTTTTACTATTCAGCCCAGCACAGGAAAATATGGATTCAATGAGTAAGTTTCTACCTGGCTTGAAGAAGTGAGTTCAAATAGAGACACAGCCTCTCAAGAGGACACTTCTGTGAAACTCCTGGCCTTTCTGAAACCCTGGTGGCCTGGTGGTTCCTGGGGTTGCCCTCTCATGAATAGGGTTTCTCAGACATTCTCTTTCTAAGGTCTGTTCTGCTGAAGGGAAGGATGTGGGATGGGGAGTGGGTGGGAAGTCCTCAGACTCTCAGGAGAATCCACCTGCCTGCAACAGACGCAGCACCTGCCATGCAGTCGCCAGTGTGGAACACCACCTAGTGTGTGTGACCCGGTGGCTCCCACCCAAGTCTGACCAGAAGAAGGGGGGAGCTGGTCAGAGCAATTCAGTGCTTCTTTCTTGAGTTATTTGGAAGCAAAGCCTTTTGCAAGAAAACACAGCCTTGCTTCTTGTCACCGTGTGCAAGTATTCTTTGAAACATTGCCTCACTGTTTTTGCTGTTTGAAAACGCCTTCACCTGCATGCTGACATTTGGCTCCAGATAGGGGAAGATTAGGGCAAATGCAGTGTCCACAGGGCCGGACTGGTGGGACTCATTGCTCTATAAGGGACATGGAACACATTTCATGGCTTTGTGCTCAAACCTTGTGCTGTCTTCCTGTTTTCTGACATTGTCAGCCAACATCAATTTAATAAAATTTTAGAGTTTTATTTTAAAACTGGTCAAGTCAGGCCACGCCTGTAATCCCAGCAATTTGGGAGACTGAGGCAGGAGGATCACTGGAACCCAGGAATTTGAGGCCAGCACTGGCTACATGGTGAGACCCTGTCTCTACAAAAAAAAAAAAAAAATTAGAGTGTGGTAGTTGTGAGCTTATAGTTCTAGCTACTGGAGACGCTGAGGTGGGAGGATTGCTGGAGCGTGGGAGGTTGAGACTGCAGTGAGTACTGCTGCACTGCAATCTGGGCAACAGAATAAGACCCTGTCTCCAAAAAACAAATAAATAACAACAAAAAAAACTGGTCAACAGGTTTAATTCATTAATTCAGTGAAGATTCCAGTGCCTGCTGTGTGCCTGTAGTCAGTGGTAAGCCACAGTAGTTTCCTGCCACTCATAATATGGCAATTAAAACTTTTCAATATATGGCTGCTTGGGGTCTGGGAAGTGGCCTCTTCTTCAGCAAATTTTGACTGATAAATTAATGCCTGGGTCTTCAGCCTGGTTCTTTGCTGGCCAGTGTGACAGGAGTCTGTCACATCTCTGAGGGCACCTTATAATTATGAGACGTAATCTTTCTCCAGTTCAGGGGCAGCTGTGAATCAGGGGTACTGCCCCAGTAGAACTATGAACATCCAGCAAAAGACTGTTTTCAAAATATTCCAATTAAATGAAAAAAGCATGAAGTGGGCCAGTGTGGGTAGTGTGTACCATTGTTTAGAAAAGAGAGAAGATAGAGACAGTTCACATTTGTTTGCCTTCATATGCATAAGAAATCTCTGGAAGGGCACATTAAAAGCTGAAGTCATTGGTTACCTCTGGGGACTGGGCTGGGTAGCCGGAGATTTCACTAAATACCTTTTGAATGTTGAACTATGTGGTTATATAGCCCTATTCAAACCATAAAGAAAAATATAAGTGTACGATCCTAATTTTTTAAAAACATACATGTTAAAGAAGCCTGGAAGAATGTCTTCTAACACATTAGAGTGGTTTTCTTTCTGGTCGGGTGATGTGCACAGTTAGACGTCCGTGTGTGGGACCCTCGTGAGCGGCCCAGAGATGACTAGGTGTGCTCTGATCTTCTTGTCCTCTGGCAGCACCTTGGGTGTCACCCTAGACCTGGACTTCCCTTTTTGTGTGTCTTGTACATGTGGGAGGGGGTATCTACATTGAAACTTGCTACTTTCCCCAGCTTCTCCGACTACTTCAGGCAACACTACCTTGATTTGGGTGCAAAAGAGAAAAAGAATGTTTTTAAAAAACACGAGTATTTTGAGGAAATGACAAAAGACAATAGAAATGCAGTGTCAGAAACATTTGCCCTTCAAGTTTAATTTTGCTTTTTTGTGAAAACCAGCCTGAAGGGGGAGGTTAGCTGGGAGGGAACTGAGTCAGGCACTGTGGCAGAGAGTGAGCAGGATGACCATGAATGGGGCATTGGGTTGTCTGCCTCTATAAAGCGGACGCTACAGCTCCCAAGTGGCTTAAAGATTAAAAATAATATATGTGCATCTCATGCCCAAGTAGCTATGAGAGCTTCAACATGGCATGGACCTTTGCATGAGTGATGGAAATGGCCAGGAGCTTCCCTCCCTTTGGTTTGTTAAAGACCATCACGTGAGTTCAGGCCCTAAGGGTCCTCCCTAGTGTAAAAGGACCTAGGTACAAGAAAACACTGTTAAAATTCTCCTCTTCATTATTTTGGATGCTCGTGAAGGAAATGCAAACATAAGTCCAACATGCAGGTGATGGCTACTTCATGCGTAGACTGAGCAACGGTGCGGTGGTTCCTTTGGGGATGGTTCTGAGCCAGAGCTGCACCTTCATCAGCAAAAGCGTGATATCCTAAAGTTTTTAAGTCAGTAATAACTGAGTTTAAGATGAAACCAGCAGGAGACTATGTTTTCAGTGGTAAGAAGAATGCATACACAGTTGGAGCGCTGGGGCAGCGTCAGGAAATAAGGATTTTATTTCCAGCCTGGAATCAAGTTTCTCTGTGGCTTTGAGAACGTCTTTCACCCTCTCTGAGCCATCAGTGTAGAGGCTTAGAAGGTCACTTTCAATCAGGAAGCTTATGATTTAATTCAGGGCATGAAGACAGATATCCAGCCTTGAAGTACACACCAAATATGAGCCCTGTTTGTGCTGACAGTGAGAGACCCTCACACGATCAGGAGGTTTGTCCAAAACATACTAAATCAAGAACCAGGCAATCAGGCAGGCCAAAAGGATTTTGGATTTCTGTTTTAGACAGAAAGAGTTTTATACATTCTAGAATCATTCATGCTCTGATTTGTTTAAACATATGGTAAGTTTAGATAGACCCTCTTACGTATCAAGAAAACTTTGTATAATGATGGTAATCGTGATGAATTATCCTTTAGTATAGAAGTTGAATGATGAAAATAGATTTATGTTGCCAGAGCCCTGTGACTCCAGAAATATCATTCATAAACAGTTTTGGTTTCTGAATTAGAGAAGAAGGACTGAAGACTTTCGTAGTTTGGGGTCAGGGTGGTGACAGGCATGTGAGGGAAGGCAAGTTTGACCCTGTTCGGAGTGCCTGCCCTCTGTCCTCCTTACCTAGCCAACACTGTTGGGCCCATTTTAACTGAAAAAGCCAGCCCTGCCAGCTGGGTTGGACCAAACCTCATATCCTGCGCCTCCTCTGTAAGGCCCAGCAGCGATGAGGCACGAGCCTTTCCGGAGTTCTTAACTCTTCATCTTTTAAATGGGTTGTGTGCTTACAGCAGATGCTGGCCTCCCTTGGTCCCTTGGAACATCCTGTTTGCCTGGAGCAAAAGCAGAGTCTCCACTGAGTGCCTGCTGGTGTTATCCTCGGGGTTTTCATGTTTCTGAACATGGCTTCTAGTTAACCTTCAATTGCTGGGTCATATGGTAACTCTACATTTAACATTTTGAAGAACTGCCAGACTGTTGACAAAATCATTTGCACCATTTTACATTCCTACCAAAAATGTGTGAAGGTTAAGATTCTTACACGTTCTTATCAACATGTTTTCTTTTTTATTGCAGCCATCCTGGTGAGTCTGAAGTAGTAACCCCTATGCTTTTGATTTGCATTTCCCTAGTGACTAAGGAGGTTGAGCATCTTTTCATGTGTTTTTTGGTCATCTTCTTTGGAGAATGTCTATTCAAATTATTTGCCCACTTCTTAATGGGGTTGTCTTTTATTATTGAGTTTTAAGAGTTTACTTTTAATATGCCTGGACCAAGTCCCTTATCAGACATCTGATTTACAAATATTTTCTGTCATTCTATAGATTAACCTTTCACTTTCTTCATGGTGTCCTTTGAAGCACAAAAGTTTTTAAGTTTAATGAAGACCAATTTATCTATTTTTTCTTTTGTTGTTTATGCTTTTGGCATCATATTTAAGAAAGTATTGCCTAACTCCAGTAATGAAAATTTAATTCTATGTATTTGTCTAAGAGTTTTATAAGTTTAGCTAACATTTAGTCTGTAATCCAATTTGAGTTACTTTTTATATATGGCATGAGGTAGGAGTCCAGCTTTATTGTTTTGCATGTGGATATGCGGTTGTCCCAGCACCATTTGTTGAAAAGACTACTTTTTCCCCATTGAATTGTCTTGACATTCTTTTCAAAAATAAATTGATTACCAGGTGCAGTAGCCCATGCCTGTAATCCCAGCACTTTGTGAGACTGAGACAGGTGGATCGCTTGAATCCAGGAGTTAGAGACCAGCCTGGGCAATATGGCAAAGCCCTGTCTCTACAAAAAATACAAAAATTGGCCAGACGTGGTGGTGTGCACCTGTAGTCCCAGCCACTTGGGAGGCTGAGGTGAGAGGATTGCTTGAGCCCAGGAGATGGACCTTTCAGTGAGCCAAGATCATGCCACTGCACTCTAGCCTAGGTGACAGAGCAAGACCCTGTCTCAAATGAATGAATAAATAAATTGATGACAAATGTAAGGGTTTTTTCTGGATTCTTAATTCTATTACTCTGGTCATTTATACCTCTATATGTTAGTACTATGTGTAAGTTTTGAAATTGGTTGGAAAGTGTTGGCCGGGCGCGGTGGCTCAAGCCTGTAATCCCAGCACTTTGGGAGGCCGAGACGGGCGGATCACGAGGTCAGGAGATCAAGACCATCCTGGCTAACACGGTGAAACCCCGTCTCTACTAAAAATACAAAAAAAACTAGCCGGGCGAGGTGGCGGGCGCCTGTAGTCCCAGCTACTCGGGAGGCTGAGGCAGGAGAATGGCGTAAACCCGGGAGGCGGAGCTTGCAGTGAGCTGAGATCCGGCCACTGCACTCCAGCCTGGGCGACAGAGCGAGACTCTGTCTCAAAAAAAAAAAAAGGAAAGTGTTAGTTCTCTAACTCTGTTTTTCATTTTCAACATTATTTTGGGTATAGTGAGTCCTTTCAATTTAGGATCAGGTTGCTGTTTACTACAGAAAACGCAGCTAAGATTCTGATGGGGTCATATTGAATCTGTAGATCTATTTGGGGAGTATTATTGTCTTAACAATATTAAGTCTTCTGGCTGGGTGCCATGGCTCCTGCCTATAATCCCAACACTTTGGGAGGCCAAGACAAGAGGATCACTTGCACCTAGGAGTTCAAGACCAGCCTGGGTAACATAGAAATGACCCCATCTCTACAATTTTTTTTTTTTGTTTAATTAGCCAGGTGTGGTGGCGCATGCCTGTAGTTCCAGCTACTCAATAGGCTGGTGCAGAAAGATCATTTGAGACAAGGAGATTGAGGCTGCAGTGAGCTGTGATCACACCACTGTACTCCAGGCTGGGTGACAGAGAAATACTTCATTTTGAAAAAAAAGAAAAAAGAAAAAAGTAAGTCTTCTAATCCATGAGCATGAAATGTCTTTCCATTAATTTTGATCTTCTTTATTTTTTAAGCAATATTCTGTAATATTCAATGCGTAAATCTTTCACTTCTTTTGTTTATTCCTATTTTGTCCTTTGTAATGCTATCGTTAATGGAATTTTCTTAACTTTTAGATTGTTCATTGCTACTGTTTAGAAATACAGTTATTTTTGCGTGCAGGTATTGTATACTAAAACCATGCTGAACTCATTTATTAACTTTGATAAGGTATTTTTATGAATTCCTTAGAATTTTCTATATACATGTGCATATCATCTGTGAATAGAGATACTTTAACTTCTTGCATTACAATCTCATGTCTTTTATTTTCTTGCCAACTGTCCTGGGTCGAAACTATAGTGCAGTGTTAAATAGATGATGTGAAAGTAGACATTCTTGTTTTCTTGTTGATCTCAGGGTAAATCATTGTCTTTAACTATTAAGTATGATGTTAGCCGTGAGTTTTCGTAGATTTTCTCTATGTAGGATGAGGAAGTCTCTTTCTATTCCTAGTTTGTGGAGTGCTTTTCATCATAAAGTGTGTTATATTTTGTCAAATACTCTTTTTGTATCTATTGACATGATCATATGGCTTTTGTCCATTTAATATTGTTTATTACATTGACTGATTTTGGAATGTTAAACCAATCTTGAATTCCTGTGATAAATCTCCCTGGTCATGGTGTGTGGTCTTTTTTATGTGTTGCTAGATTTGGTTTGCTAGTATTTTCTTGAGAATTTTTGTGTCTCTATTCATATTGTACTGTAGTTTTCTTTTTCTGTGATGTCCTTTTCTGATTTTGATATCAGGTGAAAACTGACCCCATAGAATAAATTGGAAAGCATTCCTTCTTATTATTTGGAACAATTTGTAAATGTTTGATTTTGATTTTGTGAACACTTTGTAGAATTCACCAGTGAAACCATCTGAGTCTGGACTTTTCTTTGTGGGAATTTTAAAATTACTAATTAAATCTCTTGTTATACATTTATTCAGATTTTCTACTTTTTGAGTCAGTTTTGGTAGTTTGTGTCTTTTTCTAGGAATGAGCCTATTTCATCTAGGTTATCCAATTTGTTAGCATACAGTTACTCATAATATTCCTCTATGATCCCTTTTTTACAATAAAATTTTATTTTAGGAAAGTTTTAGGAGGCTGAGACAGGCAGATCACTGAACTTCAGAAGTTCAAGACCAGCCTGGACAACATGGTGAAACCTCATCTCTACTACAAATACAAAAATCAGCCAGGCGTGGTGGTGCACACCTGTAATGCCAGGTACTTGGGAGGCTGAGGAAGGGGAATCACTTGAACCTGGGAGGCAGAGGTTGCAGTGAGCTGAGATCATGCCACTACGCTCCAGCCTGGGTGATAGAGAGAGATTTTGTCTCAAGAAAAAGAAAAGAAAAGAAAAGAAAAGTTTTAGATTTAGAAAAAAAAAAAAGCGAAGATTGCACCCAGAGTTCCCATGTACACCATAGCCATTTTTCTTTATTAACATCTAATATTAATATAGTATATTTGTTATAATTAATAAGCCATTACTAATACATTATTATTAACTGAAGTTCATACTTTATTCAGATTTCCTTAGTTTTAACTAATGTCCTTTTAAACTTAATGTTCCAAGATCCCATACAGGATAACACATTGCATTTAATTTTGATGTCTTGTGATATTTTTTGGCTGTATACACATTCAAGTCTCATCTTGAATTGTAGTCCACATAATCCCCATGTGTTGTGGGAGGGACAAAGTGGGAGGTAATTGACTCATGGGGGTGGTTACCTCCATGATGTTTTTGGGATCATGAGTGAGTTCTCCTGCAATTTGATGGTTTTATAAGGGGCTTTCCCCCAACTTCCCTATGCAGTTCTCCTTTATGCTGCCATGTGAAGAAGGACATGTTTGCTTACCCTTCCATCATGATTGTAAGTTTCCTGAGGCCTCCCAAGCCTTACAGAACTATGAGTCAATTAAATGTTTTTTCTTTATAAATTACCCAGTCTTGGGCATGTCCTTATAGCAGCCCAATACAGACTAATACAGTAAATTGGTACCACAGAGAGTGGGGTGCTGCTATAAGGATACCCCAAAATGTGGAAGCAACTTTGGAACTGGGTAACAGGCAGAGGCTGAAACAGTTTAGAGGGCTCAGAAGAAGTTAGGGAAATGTGGGAAAGTTTGGAACTTTCTAGAGACTTGGAGAGCTCAGAAGACAGGAAGATGTGGGAAAATTTGGAACTACCTAGAGATTTGTTGAACAGCTTTAACCAAAATGCTGGCAGTGATATGGACAATAAAGTCCAGGTAGAGGTTCTCTCAGATGGAGATGAGGAACTTGTTGGGAATTGGAGTAAAGGTCATACTTCCTATGCAAAGAGACTGGGGGCATTTTGTCCCTGCCCTAGAAATCTGTGGAACTCTGAGCTTGACAGATGATTTAGGGTATCCGGTGGCAAAACATTCAAGAGGAGGTAGAGCATAAAAGTTTGGAAAAGTTGCAGCCTGATGATGTGATAAAAAAGAAAACCCTGTTTTCTGGGGAGAAATTCAAGCCTGCTGCAGAAATTTGCATAAGTAATAAGTAGCTGAATGTTAATCACCAAGACAATGGGGAAAATGTCTCCAGATCATGTCACAAGTCTTCACAGCAAGCTTCTCCCATCATAGGCCTAGAGGCCTAGGAGAGAAAAGTGGTTTCCTGGGCCAGATCCAGGGCCATCCTGCTGTGTGCAGCCTTGGCACTTGGTGCCCTGTGTCCCAGCCACTCCAGCCGTGTGTAAAAAGGGCCAACATACAGCTCAGGTGGTTGCTTCAGATAGTGCAATCCCCAAGCCTTGGCAGCTTCCACGTGGTGTTGGGCCTGTAAGTGTGCAGAAGTCAAGAATTGAGGTTTGGGAACCTCTGCCTAGATTTCAGGGGATGTAGGGAAAGGCCTGGATGTCCAGGCAGAAGTCTGCTGCTGGGCCAGAGCCCTCATGGAAACCTCTGCTATGGCAGTGTGGAAGGGAAATGTCAGGTTGGAGCCCCCACATAGAGTCCCCACTGGGGCACTGCCTAATGGAGCTGTGAGGAGAGGGCCACTGTCCTCCAGACCCCAGGATAGTAGATCCACTGACAGCTTGCACTGTGTGCCTGGGAAAGCCACAGACACTCAACGCTAGCCCATGAAAGCAATTGGGAAAGGAGCTGTACCCTGCAAAGTCACAGAGGCAGAACTGCTTAAGGCAATGGGAGCCCACCTTTTGCATCAGCATGACCTGGATGTGACACATGGAGTCAAAGGACATCATTTTGGGCCTTTGAGTTTAATGACTGTCCTATTGGATTTCAGACTTGCATGGGGACTGTAGCTCTTTTTTTTGGCCGATTTCTCCCATTTGGAATGTGTGTATTTACCCAATGCCTGTACCACCATTTTATCTAAGTAACTAACTTGCTTTTGATTTTACAGGCTCATAGGCAGAAGGGACTTGCCTTGTCTCAGACAAAACTTTGGGCTTGAATTTTTGAGTTAATGCTGTAATGAGTTAAGACTTTAGGGGACTGTTGGAAGGGTATGATTCTGTTTTGAAATGTGAGGACATGAGATTTGGGAGGGGCCAGGGTGGAATGATATGGTTTGGTCACGTCCCAACCCAAATCTCATCTCAAATTGTAGTTCCTATAATCCCCACGTGTCATGGGAGGGACCTGGGGAGAGGTAATTGAACCATGGATCTGTTCAGTCATATGGGAGGTTAGGATTTCATTTTCATTTATCAATGCTAATGGGAATGATTAGGCTGTCTTCATGTCAGCTGAATTTGCAAGAAACTCCTTGGATGGTGTTAATGGCAGCTGTATTTTTTGGGAGCTCTGCTCTAATTTGATAAAGTAAGTTCTGGTAAGATTTGTTCCTTTATCTTCAGTATCTCAAATGTTTTCATTCAAATAATCTTTATAACAATTTTTTATGTCTGAGTGGGTTCCCACACAGTCATCTATTGTAAGACTTTCTGATTCCTTTTTTTCCCTGTGGTCATTATGAATAGGGCTTCTGTACATAATTACATGGTAGCTTTTGTTTGGAAATAACATCAAAGTATTTGCTAAAATATTTAGGAATGTGATTTTTGGATTGTAAGGTGAGACTTGTTGAGCTTTGGAAAAAACTGCCCCACTTGTAATAGGGGAAGAAAAATAATTTTCTCTCTCTGTTTTCAGAATTCTTAGATGGGACCCTCTGTAACAAATGACAGATTAAAATGAGAAAAATGTAGAAAAGTTTAAAAACATGTATACCTTATGGATACATGGGAGACACCCAGGGAAAAATGAGTAAATCTCCAAAAGTTGGCTTTCAATTCAAGTGTAAATACTATCTTCAACTTAAAGAAAGAAGATTTGAGGTGCAGTAATGGGAAGGTAACCAGCAAAAGGACAGTAGGTAAGGTTTGATATACAGACTTAAGTGCGTGCATTCTCCGTTGATAAGACTCTTCAGTGATTTAGTTATCCTTCTCTTCTTGGTGGAGAGAGAGAGAGGTAGCTTTTAAATGGGGATTTCCTTTATAGATGTAAATTTTCCTTACACAAGGGTAACTTCTACTCTGTTTTCAGAACTTCCTTTGTGGCATTTTTTCAAAATAATCATCTTGGAATAATTCTTAAGCCAAAGGGACATATTTTGGGTTGGCATATTCTGGATTCCTACCATTATATTTTGAGGTGGCATATTATGGTTTTCTACACTGTGTTCCACCAGCAATGAAGAGTTCTTGTCTTTCCTCCAGCAATTTGTCATTTTTTTTAGAGTTTAGCAATTCTAACAGATATATACCAGCTTTGCTATCTCATTGTGGTTTTCAGTTCTGTACTATGTTGAGCATCTTTTTGTATGTTTACTTGCCATTTGTAGATCTTCTTTGGTGAGGTGTCTGTTCAGATCTGTGTGCATTTTTGATTGGGCTGTTTAACTTATTGTTTAGTTTTAAGGTTTTTGTTTTGCATATTTTGAATACAAATTCTCATATTTGTATTTTGCAAATATTGTCTTTCAATATATGGCTTGTCTTTTTATTCTCTTAATAAGGTCTTTTCCAGAGTGTAAACTTTTAATATTAAAAAATCTACACTATTATTTCTTCTGTGTGTATCAACTTTTTGTGTCATTTGTTAAAATTCATTACCAAACCCAAAGACACATAGCTTTTCTTCTATGTTTTCTTCCAGAAATTGTAGGCCAGGTGCAGTGGCTCTCGACTGTAATCCCAGCACTTTGGGAGGCTGAGAGGCAGGTGGATCACGAGGTCAGGAGATCGAGTCCTTCCTGGATAACATGGTGAAACCACGCCTCTACTAAAAATACAAAAAATTAGCCGGACGTGGTGGCGGGCACCTGTAGTCCCAGCTACTTGGGAGGCTGAGGCAGGAGAATGGCATGAACCCAGGAGGCAGAGCTTGCAGTGAGCCAAGATTGCACCACTGCACTCCAGCCTGGGTGACAGAGCAAGACTCCATCTCAAAAAAAAAAAAAAAAAGAATATTGCTGGCTACATGCCAATAAGTAGGACGAAGGGGACATTCTTAAGAGAAACCTGGCACCATAAGTATAGATTAAGGCAGAGGACATTCAAAAGAGATAGGCATTTGCAGTAGGTACAGACGTGACCACCATGAGACCTTCCTGAGATGGCAGGAAGGAGCCCAGTCCCAGAGTGGATTTGGATTGATCACTGCACATGTGCCCCAACCAACAGTGAGGGGGTCCCACAAGCCCAAGTGGGCAAAGTTAGGGATCTAAGGCAGGAGCAGGAAAACCAGACAGAGAAAACAGGTGGAGACTTGAGACAGAGGCGTGAATGTGAAGCCCAAAATAAAATTTCCTGCACAGGACTCTTGGCCTGTTTTCCTGCACAATTAGCCCACTCCTCCCTTGGGTCGTACCTATTTTTTTCTACAATAAGCTGTTTACACTGTATTTATTTTCAATGAAATTATCTGCCATCTTTGTACTGCCTCCTGGTGAAAATCTTTCTGCCAAGTTAGACAAGAACTGGGACATCAGCTCTCTCCAGCGATAGCTCCTTTTGAGTTTGAATTTCCCAAACTGATGGCACTGAATTACTGGTGCACCAACTGTAAGTGGTGTAGTAAGAGGTCAGTAGGGGGTGCCAGCCTCACACCAGGAGCAAGAGGGCCCTGCATAGTCCCCCAGATGCCTGCAGGTGGCGTGCCACCACTACACGGCAAGAAAGAGGGCCAGGCAGTGTCCCCAGCTGCCAGGAAGGTGCATACAGCAACTACGCTGTGAGTAGGAGGGCCGGGCAGTGTCCCCACCTGCCAGCAGGGGGCGCACGGACACCACACCATGAGAAAGAGGACCCTGCTGTGCCCTTGTTGCCAGCAGGGGGCGTGCTGCCACTACACTGTGAGCAAGAGGGTCTGGCAGCGCCCCCAGCGGCCAGAAGGGCCCTGCAGTGTCCCAGCCAATAGCACGGGGCACTGACCACTGCACTGTGAGCAAGAGGGTCCTACAGTTGTCCTGGTCGCCAACAGGTGTCACATGGGCACAGCACCATGAGCAAGCAGGCCCTGCAGTGCCCGGCCGCCAGCAGGGGGTGCCCGAGTTCGCCTTTTCAGATTCCTGAGGTTCCGCCACCTGCCTGCCTCCCAGAGCCGTGCATAGCCTATGCCAGGGCGGAACTGCATTCTTCTCAGCACAGACCCAGAGGACACCATGAAGGTGGAGCTTCATTCTGCTCATCACAGACCCAGAGGTTACCGTGAGGGCAGAGCTGCGTTCTGCTCAGGACAGACCTGGGGGCACAGCAAAGGCAGAGCAGTGTTCTCCCCAGCACAGACACGGAGGACACTGTAAGGGCGGGGCTGCTTTCTTCTCAGCAAAGACCAGGAGGGGGACACCATGAAGGCAGAGCTGCGTTCTCCTCAACACAGACCCTGGGGGCACTATCTCACTTTGGGACAACTCAGGACCACATCCATGGTGAGCAAAATCCTTCCTGTTTGCAGCCCTGAATCTAGAGGGTCACAGACTAGTTTGAAGGGCTCAGTGTAGAAAACTGGAAACCAAAAGACCCTCTAAATCCTATGCACTGAGGTTCTCCCCACCCAAGGCGAGATGGCTGCAGTGTAAGGTCCATACTGCAGCCTCAGAACACAAAGGCATTCTTCGTAATGCAGACATGCCATCTGAAATACGAATACAACACCCACAGTACTTATGTACCATACATCTGTAATGCTAACACACTACCTAAAAACGAAAACGTTACAAATCCTCACTCCCCACATAAGCTGCAACCCAATACAATGCTCACAATAATGAACACTGACATAATCAACACAAATGTAGCTACTAGCATACAGTTAGGGTAGCCATCAGGGTTAGTGGTTACATTTAGGGGTTGGGGTTAGGATTGGGGTTAGGGTTAGATTTGGGGTTAGGATTAGGATTGGAGTTGGATTAGGGTTATAGGTAGGGTTTAGGGTTATGGCTAGGGCTAGGGTTATGGTCAGGGTTACATTTTAGGGTTATGGCTAGAGCTAGAGATAGGGTCAGGGTTACGGTTTAGGGTTGGAGTTGGGATTAAGGTTATCATTATGGTTTAGGGTTACGGCTGGGGTTAGGGTCAGGGTTATGGTTTAGGGTTATGGCTCGCGCTCGGTTCTGGGTCAGAGTTACGGCTGGGGCTCAGGTCAGGGTCAGGGTTATGGTTGGGGCTCAAGTCAGGGTCAGGGTTATGGCTGGGGCTTGGGTCAGGGTCAGGGTAATGGCTGGGGCTCAGGTCAGGGTCAGGGTAACGGCTAGGGTGAGGGTCAGGTTCAGGGTTAGGGTTAGGGTCAGGGCGAGGGTCAGGGTCAGGGCGAGGGCTAGGGCTAGTGTCAGGGTGAGGGCGAGGGCGAGGTCTAGGGTGAGGGCTAGGGCGATGGTGAGGACGAGGGCGAGGACAAGAGTGAGGGTGAGGGTAAGGGTTAGGGTTAGGGTTGGGGTTAGGGTTTGGGTTCAGGTTCGGGTTCAGGTTAGGGTTCGGGTTAGGGTTTGGGTTCAGGTTCTAGGACCTCTGACTGCAGGAAATCAAATGGCTGATTGCCTAGTTGCTAATGCCATATCTAATGCTAGACAGTTTCACAATTTAACCCATGTTAATGCCTCTGGTCTTAAATGCAGATGCAGCATTACCTGGAAAGAAGCTAAAGCTGTGCAGTTCCAAGATGGCCGAATAGGAACAGCTCTAGGCTACAACTCCCAGCGAGCGACACAGAAGAGGGGTGATTTCTGTATTTCCAACTGTGGTACCAGGTTTATCTCACTGGGGCGCATTGGACAGTGGGTGCAGCCCACCGAGTGAGAGTCGAAGCAGGGTGAGGTGTTGCCTCACCCAGGAAGTGCAAGGGGTAAGGGAATTCCCTTTCCTAGCCAAAGGAAACCCTGACACATAACACCTGGAAATTCGGGTCACTCCCACCCTAATACTGTGCTTTTCCAAGGGTCTTAGCAAACTGCACACTAGGAGATTATATCCCGCACCTATCTTGGAGGGTTCCATGCCCATGGAGCTTCGCTCATTGCCAGCACAGCAGTCTGAGATCTAACTGCAAGACAGCAGTGAGGCTGGGGGAGGGTTGCCCACCATTGCTGAGGCTTGAGTAGGTAAACAAAGCGACTGGGCAGCTCGAACTGGGTGGAGCCCACCGCAACTCAAGGAGGCCTGTCTGCCTCTGTAGACTCCACCTCTGGGGACAGGGCATAGCCAAACAAACGTCTGCAGAAACCTCTGCAGATTTAAATGTCCCTGTCTGACAGCTTTGACGAGAGTAGTGGTTCTCCCAGCACAGAGTTTGAGACCTGAGAATGGGCAGACTGCTTCCTCCAGTGGGTCCCTGACCCCCAAGCAGCCTAACGGGGAGGCACCCCTCAGTAGGGGCCGACTGACTCCTCACACAGCCAGGTGTCCCTCTGAGATGAAGCTTCTAGAGGAACGATCAGGCAGCAACATTTGCTGTTCAGCAATATTCACCATTCTGCAGTCTCCGCGGCTGATACCCAGGCAAACAGGGTCTGGAGTGGACCTCCAGCAAACTCCAACAGACGTGCAGCTGAGGATCCTGACTGTTAGAAGGAAAACCAACAAACAGAAAGGACATCCACACCAAAACCCCATCTGTACGTCACCATCATCAAAGACCAAAGGTAGATAAAACCACCAAGATGGGGAAAAAACAGAGCAGAAAAGCTGAAAATTCTAAAAATCAGAGCACCTCTCCCCCTCCAAAGGAATGAAGCTCCTCACCAGCAATGGAACAAAGCTTGATGGAGAATGACTTTGATGAGTTGAGAGAAGAAGGCTTCAGATGATCAAACTTCTCCGAGCTAAAGGAGGAAATTTGAACCCATCACAAAGAAGCTAAAAACCTTGAAAAAAGATTAAATGAATGGCTAACTAGAATAACCAATGTAGAGAAGTCCTTAAATGACCTGATAGAGCTGAAAACCATGGCATGAGAACTACGTGACAAATGCACAAACTTCAGTAACCGATTCGATCAACTGCAAGAAAGGGTATCAGTGATTGAAGATCAAATGAATGAAATGAAGCGAGAAGAGAAGTTTAGAGAAAAAAGAGTAAAAAGGAATGAACAAAACCTCCAAGAAATATGGGACTATGTGAAAAGACCAAATTTGCGTCTGATTGTTGTACCTGAAAGTGATGAGGAGAATGGAACCAAGTTGGAAAGCACTCTGCAGGATATTATCCAGGAGAACCTCCCCAACCTAGCAAACCAGGCCAACATTCAAATTCAGGATATACAGAGAACGCCACAAAGATATTCCTCAAGAAGAGCAACTCCAAGACACGTAATTGTCAGATTCACCAAAGTTGAAATGAAGTAAAAAATGTTAAGGGCAGCCAGAGAGAAAGGTCGGGTTACCCACAAAGGGAAGCCCATCAGACTAACAGCGGATCTCTCAGCAGAAACTCTACAAGCCAGAAGAGAGTGGGGGCCAATATTCATCATTCTTAAAGAAAAGAATTTTCAACCCAGAATTTCATATCCAGCCAAACTAAGTTTCATAAGTGAAGGAGAAATAAAATCCTTTACAGACAAGCAAATGCTGAGAGATTTTTGTCACCACTAGGCCTGCCCTACAAGAGCTCCTGAAGGAAGCACTAAACATGGAAAGAAACAACTGGTACCAGCCACTGCAAAAACATGCCAAAATGTAAAGACCATCGAGGCTAGGAAGAAACTGCATCTACTAATGAGCAAAATAACCAGCTAACATCATAATGACAGCATCAAATTCACACATAACAATATTAACCTTAAATGTAAATGGGCTAAATGCTCCAATTAAAAGACACAGACTGGCAAAGTGGATAAGGCATCAAGACCCATCAGTGTGCTGTATTCAGGAGACCCATCTTATGTGCAGAGACACACATAGGCTCAAAATAAAGGGATGGAGGAAGATCTACCAAGCAAAAAGAAAACAAAAAAAGGCAGGGTTTGCAATCCTAGTCTCTGATAAAACAAACTTTAAACCAACAAAGATCAAAAGAGACAAGGCCATTACATAATGGTAAAAGGATCAATTCAACAAGAAGAGCTAACTATCCTAAATATATATGCACCCAATACAGGAGCACCCAGATTCATAATTCCTAAAGAGTATAATTGTGAATTAGTGATGAACATATTTTTGAAAGTTCTTTAAGAGATTCAAGCAAGCACCCAGGTTTGAGAGCCATTGACACAAGGCAATCCTGTCACTCACAGATGAAGCCGTTAAGACATCCAGATCAGTCGGAGCTGATAGTCACTGCACACTGGCAGATGTGCCATGGGCACTGCTGGTTGTTATGACCGCCATCTTTTCTCATTGCTCAATGGCCATCCTGTGTCCATAATGATGGTTAGTGTCCATGATAAAAATTTCTTTTTTTTTTTTTTTTTTTTTTTTTTTTTTGAGACGGAGTCTTGCTCTGCCGCCCAGGCTGGAGTGCAGTGGCCGGTCTCAGCTCACTGCAAGCTCCGCCTCCTGGGTTTACGCCATTCTCCTGCCTCAGCCTCCCAAGCAGCTGGGACTACAGGCGCCTGCCATGTCGCCCGGCTAGTTTTTTTGTATTTTTTAGTAGAGACGGGTTTCACCATGTTAGCCAGGATGGCTCGATCTCCTGACCTCTAGTGATCCGCCGTCTCGGCCTCCCAAAGTGCTGGGATTACAGGCTTGAGCCACGCGCCCGCCGATTTTCAAACAATTTTTTTTTTTTTTTTTGAGACGGAGTCTCGCTCTGCGCCCAGGCTGGATTGCAGTGGCCGATCTCAGCTCACTGCAAGCTCCACCTCCCGGTTTACGCCATTCTCTCTCGCCTCAGCCTCCCGAGTAGCTGGGACTACAGGCGCCCGCCATCTCGCCCGGCTAATTTTTTTATATTTTAGTAGAGACGGGTTTCACCGTGTTAGCCAGGATGGTCCGATCTCCTGACCTCGTGATCCGCCCATCTCGGCCTCCCAAAGTGCTGGGATTACAGGCTTGAGCCACCGCGCCCAGCCTCAAATACAATTATATTTTGCAGCTAATAAGTAGTAACATTGAATTAGCACTAAGCATCTTCCTGCCATGAAGTCAGTTGTGTGTTCTCTGCATTCCCTGACTGTCACTTTTCGTGTAAAGTTTTGTTTATTACCTGATGAATAGAACAAAACTTGTTTGTGCCCATTAAACAGGTAATTCATATTTTCAAAAGATAAGCATTATCTTTCCTTTATCACTTCTAATAATTCAACTCTGTAGTCCTGATCAGTGTAGCTTACAAACTGGAAGACAAAAGACATTTTAAAAAACCTAATAGCTAAGTAAGTTTTTGAAGCTATTAATATTGCTGAAATTATTGCTATAGAAAAGACCAAAAAGCATGCTGAATAGAACTCTGTTCTTAGAGATTTCTCCTGAAAAAGTCACATGTTATTTCTTCTCACCTCCATTGGCAAAAAAAAAAAAAAAAGCTATGTGGTCATGCAAAAATTTAAGCAGGTGGGTTGGAATAGTCAGAATGCATTCATAAAAACTGAACTGAAAATATTTGGAGAACAGCACCAATGACTATTGTGAATGCCAACATGCATCCCTAACAACCCCGTCCTGTTGCTCTCCAAACTTTTTATGTCTTGCAAAGTATTAGAACTTCCTATCTGAAGCCATACCACTCAGAGGGACTGCAAAATACATAATGACATCTCCTTTAAGATATCCTTAGAGAATTCAAGGAAAAGAAGTTAAATAATTTAAAAAGTGCTTTTGTGTACAGCTATTTAGCAGTAGGGGATAAGATTAGAGATAGATTGTGAAGATAATAGTAGGATTAGGGTTAGGATTAGGGTCTGGGTCTGAGTCAGGGCCGGAAGTATGGTTAGAAGTGGGGTCATGGTCAGGGTCAAGATCAGAGTCAGGGTCAAAGTCAGGGTCAGAATTGGGGACCAGGGTAGGGATCAGGGTTTAGGGTCAGGGTCAAAGTCTAGAGACAGGATTGGGGTTAGGATTAGAACCAGAGCTTTGTTCTCCTCAGGACCCATTCAAGAAGAGGCAATGGCTTTGGAGCACCTGGTAGTGTGTCTACAGTGAAGATCAGAGTTTCGTTGTCCTCAAGACTGACCTGGGGAGACGTGGCTGCGGGCCAGTGAGGAAGGTGAGGCCAAAGCTTCCTGTCTGCTCCCCGGGTGCTAAAGGGAGCTCTGCCATGGGCTTTACTTCACACGTTATATTCTGCAAGTCTTGTTTTACAAAAGCATCCCTTCCTCGAGGCTTTGGTTGCTCATCATCACAGCGTGTCATAACACATGATAAGATTTGGGTTTGCTTCTGCGGGGAGATCTTGGTATAGAGAAAGGAGAAATGCTTAGGGCCACTGTCAGGACAGTTGGGATGAAAGCTGGAGATGGGCAGAGGCTGGAGGAAACATGTGCACTCCCTGTAAACGCTTTTATTCATGTTTTCATTACTCATTTTTCTTACAGTGTTAAATTAGTAAAAATAGTATTGAAAAATTGAAAAGTAGGCATATTAAAACATGCAACATTATTTAAGTTTAAATATATTATTTGTACCTCATTGACATTTTTTATTTTGTTGAGAAAGTCAAAGGTTAATTGGCAACATCTTTTTAATAGTAGATAGAATAATGTCTGTTTTATAAACATTGACATCCTACATTACATGTGTGAACCCTGAAAATCTGAGACTGGTCTCAGATTTTTTAGAAAGTTTATTTTGCCATGTTTGAGGATGTGCCCGTGATGCCTCCACAGGAGGTACCGACAACGCGGGCCCAAGGTGGTCGGGGCCCAGCTTGGTTTTACACACTTTAGGGAGACATGAGACATCAATCAATATGTGAAAGATGTACCTTGGTTCACTCCAGAAAGGTGAGACAACTTGAAGAGAAGGCCAGACAGGGAGCTTCCAGGTCATAGGTACATAAGAGACAAATGATTTCATTCTTTTGAGTTGCTGGTTACTCTCTCCCAATGAGGCACTCAGATACGCATTTCTCTTGGTGAGCAGATGGATGGCTCTCAGAGGGAGTCCTGTGTTGTCGACAAGCATTCTGACCTATAGCTGATTGCAGGAGCTATCAGGAAAGCATCAGTGGGAAATAATATCTAAATGACAAAAGGTATAAAATGGCTGTGATGAAAGATCTGATGAGATTTCATTATACCACAACTGACAAAGATATCTGATTTTTTTTCCTGTGGTATACAGGATTTAAAATAATAACTGGAATTATGACTCATAACTCTATACCAGCACATAGCATGAATAAGGAGGACGTTGACAAATTTCCAGGAATTTTATATAATTTCTGAAAACATAACATTTTACCCATACAAATATAACACTGGGAAGGTTAGGTATCTCTTTTCATTTGTATATGTTGTATGGTTTTCCTTATAAATTATTACATCCTATTTTTCTTGCAAAACATGCCCTACTTTTCTTATATACTTTGCATAGAGTTGTTTCTAGTTATTCTATTATTTCTAGAGTGTTTTTTTTTTCTTTTTTTTGAGACAGAGTCTCGCTCTGTCTGCCAGGTTGGAGTGCGGTGGCGTGATCTCGGCTCACTGAAAGCGCCACCTCCTGGGTTCACGTCATTCTCCTGCCTAAGTCTCCTGAGTAGCTGGGACTATAGGTGCCCGCCACCGTGCCCAGCTAATTTTTTTTGTATTTTTAGTGGA
The DNA here is from genome assembly GCF_009764315.1 of Trachypithecus francoisi. NCBI lineage: Eukaryota > Metazoa > Chordata > Mammalia > Primates > Cercopithecidae > Trachypithecus > Trachypithecus francoisi. Next base: position 749,088 of record NW_022681460.1, read on the forward strand.
GACATGGTTTCACCGTGTTAGCCAGGATGGTCTCGATCTCCTGACCTCATGATCCACCCATCTTGGTCTCCCAAAGTGCTGGGATTGTAGATGTGAGCCACTGCACCTGGCCTGTTTCTAGTAGTTTTATTTACATATATTGATTATAATTTTAATACTTTTATTTTCCAGTGAAAACTAGGACATAGACCGGTTTAAACTGTCATATATTAGTATTCTGTAGTAGATTAGAAAATGTATGAGTATACCATCTCCCAACATTGGGATGTGTTTTCTCATAGTACATATGTTTCTCATAGTACACAGTACAGTGTGGTAGTTTCTCATAGTACATAGTACAGTGTGGTAGGCAAAAACATGTTTGTTAACAGGCCAAAGTATCTGGCTTCTCTGTAAAAATAAGAAGCCAAAAGTATATAAACTTGAATTACTTATGTCCGGTAATTAATGTTTTAGTATTGTATCTTATTTATAAATGATCTAGATATTTAATGGAAATGTTTTAGTTAGCTTAACTTTAAGGTTAAAAATTACCAAAAGTATTTTGGAAACTACTATTAGGCAGATTTACTGCAAAAAACTTATTATTGAAATCATGTTTTTCGCTTTTCACAAGATGGCACCAAAAGCGAAGAAGGAAGCTCCTGTCCCTCCTAAAGCCAAAGCCAAAGCAAAGGCCAAGAAGGCAGTGTTGAAATGTGTCCACAGCCCCCCCAAAAAAGAAGATCTGCACCTCACCCACCTTCCAGCGTCCCAAGACACTGCGACTCCGGAGGCAGCCCAGATATCCTGGGAAGAGCGCCCCCTGGAGAAACAAGCTTGACCACCATGCTATCATCAAGTTTCCAGTGACCACTGAGTCAGCCATGAAGAAGATAGAAGACAACAACACGCTTGTGTTCACTGTCGATGTTAAAGCCAACAAGCCCCAGATCAAACAGACTGTGAAGAAGCTCTGGGACGTGGATGTGGCCACAGTCAACATCCTGATTCGGCCTGATGGAGAGAAGAAGACATATGTTCGAGTGGCTCCTGATTACAATGCTTTAGATGTTGCCAACAAACTTGGGATCATCTAAACTGAGTCCAGCTGGCTGATTCTAAATAGATGTGTATCTTTTCACCATAAAAAAAAGGAAATAATGTTTTTCATAAGAATGATGACTTAAAATCTTAAAGCTTATAGATTTGATTCTAATTATCTAGTAAGTATAATATTAGCTTCTTGTAAGCACTCAAGCAGAATAGAAACTTGTTTGTTGGCCAGGCACTGTGGCTCACACCTGTAATCCCAGCACTTTGGGAGGCTGAGGTGGGCGGATCATGAGGTCAGGAGATCAAGACCATCCTGGCTAACACTGTGGAACCCTGTCTCTACTAAAAATACAAAAAAAATTAGCTGAGCGTGGTGGCAGGCCCCTGTAGTCCCAGTTACTTGGGAGGCTGAGGCAGGAGAATGGCGTGAACCCAGGAGGCAGAGCTTGCAGTGAGCCAAGATTGCAGCACTGCACCCCAGCCTGGGTGACAGAGAGAGACTACATCTTAAAAAAAAAAAAAAAAAGAAGAAACTTGTTTGTTTTATATTTAATAGTGATAACTCTGAAGACATAATTGTTTTATTACACAAAAAATATTAAATTTATCTTATTTAACTAAGTTGTATCCAAATCATGTTAACCTGAAAAACATTTGGATCGGTTCCTATATTTCTAGGAGTTTGGGGAATATTTATTTATAAATGATTTTTTTTTCCAAGCCAAGTTAGAATAGAACACTTTTAGAGGATTTTATAAATGAATTTTGCAATGCTATCCAGAGTTAAGAAAATTCACATACACAGAACATACATTAATAGACATACAAACACAAATAGAAATCTCATAGCTTTCATCCTGAAATTTTAGCCATGCATCAGGCATAAATATTCTGATGGTTAATTTTAGACGTCTGCTTGATTGGATTAAGAGATACTAACATAGCTGGTAAAGCACAGTTTCTGGGCTTAAGTGTGAGGGTGTTTCTGGAAGACACTGAGATAAGGAAGATCCACCCTGACCCAACGTGGATGGGCACTGATATGGTTTGACTGTGTTCCCACCCAGATCTCATCTTGAATTGTAGTTGCTATAATCCCTACATGTTGTGGGAGGGACCTGGTGGGGGACGATTGAATCATGGTGGTGGTTACTGCCATGCTGTTCTCATGATAGTGAGTGAGTTCTCACGATCTGATGGTTTTATGGCTTACCACTTCTTGCTGCTGCCATGTGAAGAAAGACATCTTTGCTTCCCCTTCTGAGGCACCTCCAGCCATGTGGAACTGTCAGCCTATTAAACCTCTTTGTTCTTGGCTGGATGCGGTGGCTCATGCCTGTAATCCCAGCACTTTGGGAGGCCGAGGCAGGTGGATCACAAAGTCAGGAGATCAAGACCATGCTGGCGAACATGGTGAAACCCCGTCTCTACTGAAAATACAAAAAAATTAGCCGGGTGTGGTGGCGGGCATCTGTAGTGCCAGATTCTAGGGAGGCTGAGGCAGGAGAATGGCATTAACCCGGGAGGCAGCGGAGCGTACAGTGAGCGGAGATCGTGCCACTGCACTCCAGCCTGTGCGACAGAGGGAGACTCTGTCTCCAAAAACAACAACAACAACAACAACAACAAAAAACCCCTCTTTGTTCTTTATAAATTGCTGAGACTCAGGTACTTCTTCATAGCAGTACAAAAATGAACTAATACAGGCACCATCCAATTGCTTGAGACCCCAGATAGAACAAAAAGGAAGAGGAAAGGTGAATTATCTCCTTGTGACACTGAAACATCCTTCTCTTGCCTTTGACATCAGAACTTCGGGGTCTCAGGCCTTTGGCCTCAGAATGAGAGTTACACCATTGACTTAACTGATTCTGAGTCCTTTGGACATGGACTGAGCAATGCTACCAGCTTTCCTGGTTCCCCAACTTGGAGACAGCCTATCATGGACTCCTAGACTATCATCGGGCCTGTTGGCCCCCAGTCTTAGCTAGGGCACCAGCGGTAGGAGTGCACTGCTCTGGACTCTGCAGGAGGAGGACAACTGTCACCGCATCTTTATGTTCTCCTGCTGGTGTCACTCTGTGCTTCTCATCTCCTGGTTGTAGGATTCAGGGCAGACTCTCTGAAGACCTTGTGGGAAACAGCAGAGTCCAGCAGAGAAGACAAGAAAAGCCCAGCTGTAAAGATGAAAAAATGGCAGGTGTGACATGGGCCCCCCATTCTGATTCTGTATTTAGATGAGGTCTTCCGGAACACCAGCTCTCATTGGATAAAACTTCAAATAAATAAATAAATATATATATATATATTTTTTTTGGAGACAAAATCTCACTCTGTTGCCCACGCTGGAGTACAGTGGCGTGATCTCGGCTCACTGCAACCTCCACCTGCCAGGTCCTGGTTCAAGCAATTCTCCTGCCTCAGCCTCCTGAATAGCTGAGATTACAGACATGCACCCCCATGCCGGGCTAATCTTTTGTACTTTTAGTAGAGACGGAGTTTCACCAAGTTGGCAAGATTGGTCTTGAAGCCCTGGCCTCAGGTGATTCACCCACCTTGCCCTCCTAAAGTGCTAAGATTACAGGCATGAGCCACCGTACCCGGCCCATTGTGGCAGCTTAATCACAGAGGAAAAGAAGGTCTGGACCCAGCATGAAGACGATGGAAAGGGGTAAGAGCAGCTCTCTACCTACGGTGTTGCCAGCTTCCAATTTTCAACATAAGGGACACTAAATAGCTTTCCCAACAAAAACAACTGAGATGTTGGGTAAAACCTGCAAAAATGCATCTTTGTAAGTGCATTACTGAGCTGGCATTGAAGGATGGAATCCACAGCAGTCAATAAAGAATTGGCGGGAACCAAAGTGGAATTTTTTTTCTGTTTGGACAGTGGCACAGAGGATGGGGCATCAGAAACAAAACCGGATGTCTCTCCAAAATGAGGTCAGAAATCTGACATCTTAGACTTCAAATCAAAGCCCACCTCAGAGCAGAAGCAGCAAGGAGAGCACCTGTCCCTGCATTGGTGCTGGGTGGAGGGAAAACCACTGACCCTGAGAACCGATGAGAAACAGTCCTCCAGGAGTTCATGCTGGAAGACCTGGAGAGCATGGGTCAAATCGACGTGGGACCAGGCGGCTGCTAACTTCACCTCTGCCCCATGTGAGTGAATGTCTTTGCTGAAACAATGCAATCCTGTCCTCAAAATATCTCCGCACATAAAATTCCAAGGAAGATAAGTCCACGTGCAAAAAGTTACAAAACATAAGTAAACATAGTACTGTGGATACATCCAATAATTCAAGAAACAAATTCAGCAGAGCCACAAAAATCCCAAAGTTGGAAAAGATCAACTGCTGGCAAAGTATCCATTGCTGTCGCTCCTCTTAAGAAACAGTAATTTGGCCGGGCGCGGTGGCTCACGCCTGTAATCCCAGCACCTTGGGAGGCTGAGACGGTTGGATCACGAGGTCAGGAGATCGAGACCATCCTGGCTAACATGGTGAAACCCCATCTCTACTATAAATCCAAAAAAATTAGCCGGGCGTGGTGGTAGGTACCTGTAGTCCCAGCTACTCGGGATGCTGAGGCAGGAGAATGGCGTGAACCTGTGAGGCAGAGCTTGCAGTGAGCCGAGATGAAGCCACTGCACTCCAGCCTGGGCGAAAGAATGAGACTCCGTCTCAAAAAAAAAAAAAAAGAAACTGTACTTCATAAAAAGCTAGGCACGCCCCTCTGTGGCCTCACACTTGCCTTCTCAGGCATGTCTGCCCCAGAAATGTCCTTGCACTATCTTCTCCAAGAGACACATATGGGGCAAGAATATTTAGACGGTGATTGTAGAAATAGAAAACACTTGAAAGTCATCGAAATACACCTGTATCAAAGAAAAAAACTGCCATAGTCACATTGTGGAATATGATACAGCTGTGAAAATGAACTGCGGTTAGAAGCATCAACAATGAAAAATTACAGTGAACAAAGGAAATTGCTGAAAAATACACTGCTATTCCATATACAGTTCACAAACCATTATATATGACACTGCTTCATAATATACACAGAAATGATAAACCTTATGAAAAGCAAGACAAACATTAACACATTAGTCCTATGTCTGGGTGAAGAAGGGAGATCCAGGTGATCAAGGAAGGGCATATTGTAGTATTTCAATACACTCGATGCTAATGGATGATGACATCAGTGCAATTATTAATCTATCGGATTATGCATTCAGTTTCGTTTATTTTTTTGTTTTTGAGGTGGAGTTTTGCTCAGGTAGCCCAGGCTAGAGTGTAACGGCACGATCTCGGCTCACTGCAACTTCTGTCTCCTGGGTTCAAACAACTCTCCCACCTCAGCCTCCTGAGTGGCTAGGATCACAGGTACCTGTCATGATGCTCAGCGCACTTTTTGTATTTTTGTAGTAGAGACGGGTTTCACCATATTGGCCAGGCTGGTCTTGAACACCTGACCTCAAATGATCCACCCGCCTCAGCCTCCGAAAATGCTGGGATTACGGACATGAGCCATCGTGCCCACCCAAATTTTATAGACTCTTATGTGTCATTTATTTCATAATTAAACATAAAAAATAAAATATTTATTGTAGTTTGTAAATGAAAGAGTAATAAAAAATGTTGCAAACTTGTAAACATCAAACCTGTTGTATAGCTCATATTGACCCTCGTATTAAGCTGTGGTAAGTTCCAAGTTGTATTTCATTGTCATTTTCTAAAAACTAGGTGAACAGATGAAAAGCAGAATTCAGTTTTAAAGCAAGATATTAAGATAATGTTACTGGTTGAAGGTGTCCCAGTTCTTGATGCCTTGAACCAAGAATTGGACACAACACAAAAATGGAGCAAGGAAAGAATGAAGCAGCAAAGCAGAGACTGACGCAAAATGAAAGCACACTCCACAGGGTGGGAGCGCCTGAGCACAGGGAGCCTGTTACTGAAGTTTCTGGGGTTCAGATCCCCTCTAGAGCTTTCCATTGGTTACTTGGTGTGCACCCTATGTAAATGAAGAGGATGAAGTCAAAGGACAAAGTCATGGACTCGGTGGATGCCCTGTGGAAATGGAGAGGATATTTCCTGTCATAGCCCAAGAGTTTCCATTTGATTTAGTTCTCCAAAGTCAGGGTGAATCGGCCTTATGTTCCTGCCTCCAGACCCCTTTCTCCTGCCTCCGTGGAATGGAGGGCAGGACATGGAAAAGTGTTTTGTCCAAATGACATGTCCCAGGGCACTGGCAGCTGAGGACAAGAGGGAACCAGTTGGTGCCACGGAGGAGCACTCACCCTTGTCTCCACACCGCACAGAACAGAGTGTCCTTGTCTTGAACCCTTTGAAGTGAGTATCTCGCCTCAGGGCTTTCATGTAACCCCTTTTTGGAGAGGCTCCTTCTCTATCCTTCTGCAGCCACAAGGCAGCAGGGATAGCCCCTCTCACGCTGAAGTTCTTCTAAAAAATACAAAGAGAATAAAATAATAGAATTAATGTAATGAAAAATAAAATAATGAAAATGAAACTATTTTTTACAGAAACAGTTCTGGACTTTCATGTATTGGTGGCATTAAAAGCAGAAAATGGGCCTATAGGCCTGGCAGGGTGGCTCACGCCTGTAACCCCAGCACTTTGGGAGGCCGAGGCAGGCGGATCATGAGGTCAGGAGATCGAGACCATCCTGGCTAACACGGTGAAACCCCGTCTCTACTAAAAATACAAAAAATTAGCCAGGCATGGTGGCAGGCCCCTGTAGTCCCAGTTACTCGGGAGGCTGAGGCAGGACGATGGCATGAACCCGGGAGGTGGAGCTTGCAGTGAGCCGAGATCGCGTCACTGCACCCCAGCCTGGGCAACACAGCAAGACTCTCTAAAAAAAAAAAAGAAAAGAAAAGAAAAGAAAATGGGCATATTGAGCTCAATTTAATGACAAAAAATTAAGGAAAGAATAAAAAGATTCTGCTAATAATGGTAACATGAGTTGTACATATTGTCATTTTCTCTGGGACCTAATATTAGGGAGGAGGTGGGACCACCTGCCACCAGGCTCCAGGTGCTTTTCAGGCTGTTCCCCCAAATGACTGCAGCCTCTTCCCTGCTGGTCCCTTGATCTTGCTGCTGTGTCGGGCGTCCTGTGTGGCAGGAGGCACCTCAGCAGCTTCCAGTGGGATAGGCCTGCAGCATTCTGAGCCTGAATGCCGTGATCACTAGGAAGTGAGGAGACACAAGCAGGAAGGGTTCAGGGATGGAGCGGCCGCTTCTCAGGGATCAGTCTCAGGCCCGAGCTGGGAAGAATCCCCTTTCAGGACAATGGCCCCAGGCTGAGGTCAACGCTGTTTCTGTGCGTTATGATGACTGACCTGCATCCACAGGGAAGCGTATTCGGGCTCCTTTTTCCCAGGCGATGTTGGGAACACCTTGAAATGGGCCCTGGTGGATTTCAATTCCAGCCTTCCAGAAGTCACTCCAAACGGAAATTGAGCTAAGGGATGTAGCTGGAGTAAGTAAACAACTTTAGATCCTGAACAACAATTTTCACATACAATAGAGTTTGCAGGGAAGAATAAAGCCTCAGGAGCCCAATTCTCAGCCAAAAAGAAAAAAACATTAAGCTGGAAGCTGAATCATGCAAGAAACTGCCTTTTCTTTTGTTCCTAAGCAGATAGCTACAGATAAAGGGTTACATATCTCCACAGGAAGCTGGTCTATGTTCACCTTATGTTATGTAAAGGACTGATTTACCGCATGTGAGATGAAGACATAACTGATGATTCCCCATCTGCTCTCTCGCAACCTGAGGAAGACCACAGGCTCCCTCTCTCCCCTCCAGCTCACCCTTCCCCTCCAGCCCACTCTTCCCTTCCAGCCCACCCTTTTCCTCCAGCCCACCCTTCCCTCCAGCCCACCCTTCCCCTCCAGTCCACCCTTCCCTCCAGTCCACCCTTCCCCCCAGCCCACCCTTCCTCTTCAGCCCACCCTTCCCTCCAGCCCACCCTTCCCTCCAGCCCACCCTCCTCTTCTGGCCACCCTTCCCTCCAGCCACCCTTCCTCTTCAGCCCACCCTTCCCTCCAGCCCACCCTCCCCTCCAGCCCACCCTTCCTCTTCTGGCCACCCTTCCCTCCAGTCCACCCTTCCCCCCAGCCCACCCTTCCTCTTCAGCCCACCCTTCCCCTTTAACTACTGAAGCCCTCAAAATCATCTTGGGAGGAAGGCACAGGCCACAGACTGTTTCTCTGATTCCGTGTTTTTTTCTTCCAAGCATGGCCTTAACCTTGGCAGAATTAACTTTTACATGGATTGAGATCAGTCTCAGGTACCTTTTGGTTTACAATAGCACGCCTCAGCCATCGCACTGCTCTCTGGCTTTTGTCCTCTTGTACCAAAGGAAGAGGGTGGATTCCAAGATCCTAAAACCCCTTCAGCTCTCCATAGGTTTCTAGGGGGACACAATTACCTAAGAGATTAGAGAGAGCATCATAAAATATAAGTAGATGGTGTGTGGCAGTTAAGGTTAAGTTTGGCTGCATAAAACAGAAGACACAAGCTAACAGAGGCTCAGACATATAAAGGTCTGTCTTTTCACATGAAAGGAATCTGAAGGCAGGCAATCCTCCCCTGTGCACTGGATCTGTGATCTTATCAGAGAGTCCAGCTTCTCCTATCATTCCCTCAGGCACTTTGACTGAAGGTGGTTGTATCTTCTAGATCACCTCATGCCCCAAGAGAGTAGCTTTGTTCCTGCAATCACAGCTGCATTCAAAGCAGCAGGAAAAAGAAAAAAAAAAAAAGCCATACTCAGTAGTTTGGCTCCTTTTAAGGAGTCCTTTTGGATGTCCTGCTGCTCAACAATTCTACTTATATCACATGGGCCAGAGTGGACCCACATGGCCACATGGGTGCACAAAGACAGCTGGGGAATGAAGCATTTAGTGCGGAGCCTTGGTCAGAAGAGGAGGAGGAGATAGATGTTGAACCGACTGTTTCTGTCACATGGCGTTTTAGTTGAGCTTGGAAGGATGAGTGGGTTATTCACAGACAGGCTTGGAGAGAGACACAAGCAAGGATCGTGTGTGGAGTTTCAAGGTTCCTGGAACACAATGCTGGAAGGAATTCAGGCAAAATATTCCATGGACTTCTGACTGCTCTCTGGTGCCTGTTGTGAAGTCTAAACGCTGTGATGCTCCCCAGGAATGGCTATGCTCTGAAAGCTTTTCCAGGAAAGTGTCTTGAGCTGGGCTACATTGTTAGCTCTCTGGTTCACAGAAAGAGCCTTCTCGAAGTCCAGAGGGCACTTAGATAAGGCAGACTACATGATACTTGAGGTTTCCTCCGTGGTTTTCTTTGAGACATCTCTGAGGCATCAGAAGCAAAGGTCAATGTCAGGCCTCTGAGCCCAAACCAAACCATCACATCCCCTGTGACTTGCACATATATGTATGCCCAGATGGCCTGAAGTAACTGAAGAATCACAAAAGAAATGTAAATGCCGTGCCACCCTTAACTGATGACATTTCACCCCAAAAGAAGTGAAAATGGCCGGTCCTCGCCTTAAGGGATGATAGTATCTTGTGAAATTCCTTTTCCTGGCTCATCGTGGCTCAAAAACTGCCCCACTGAGCACCTTGTGACCCCCACTCCTACCCGCCAGAGAACAACCCCCCTTTGACTATAATTTTCCTTTACCTACCCAAATCCTATAAAACGGCCCCACCCTTATCTCCCGTCGAAGACTCTCTTACCAGACTCAGTCCGCCTGCACCCAGGTGATTAAAAAGCTTTATTGTTCACACAAAGCCTGTTTGGTGGTCTCTGCACACGGACGCACATGACAGTCAATAACTCAGTGTAACAGAAATTTTAAAATGAATCAAATATTTGGATGGAAAGAGAAACCTTCAAAATTATGCCTACTATTTAGCATTTTATCTTCCACAAAGCAAAACAAACCTATAAACTTCTCACTGCAACTGTGAGGGAAGAGGATCCTAAAACATTTTTTCTTAGCCTGTTTTCTGCTTCTCTTAATAGAGTGCCTCAGACTGGGTAATTTACAAAAACAGAGATTCACTTCTCACAGTCCTGGAAGTGGGAACTACAAGGTTAAGGGGTGTTGGGCATCTGGCAAGGACCTTTGTGCTGTGTCATCACACAGGAAGGCGGAAGGGTAAGAGAGCATGAAGGAGTAAGAGAGGTCAAGCTCACTTTTGTAACAGACCAACTCTTGTGATAAGGAATCCACTCCCCCAATAACAACATTAGTCCACTCACGAGGTTGAAACGCTCATGACCTGATCACCCCTTAAAGATCCCTCCCCTCAGCACTACTGCATGGGGGATTCAGTTTCCAACACTTGAAATTTGGGGGACACTTTCAAACCATAGTAAGAAAGAAATGACAAAAATAAATTACTTATACAGTGTTTATCACTAATAATAAGGTCAACACAAAACATCATTTAGAGTCTATATTCACTATAATATGTGCTCTATTTTCATGTGAATTCATGCAAAGAGATAATAAACAAAGAGAAAAATTTTCGAGAGAAGTGTTAAGAAACAGTACCATAACTTTAGTAAAACTGAGTAACTGGTGGAAGTCATTGTTTTTTTTTTTTTTTGAGACGGAGTCTCGCTCTAGCCTGGGCTGGAGTGCAGTGGCCGGATCTCAGCTCACTGCAAGCTCCGCCTCCCGGGTTTACGCCATTCTCCTGACTCAGCCTCCCGAGTAGCTGGGACTACAGGCGCCCGCCACCTCGCCCGGATTGTTTTTTGTATTTTTTAGTAGAGACGGGGTTTCACCGTGTTAGCCAGGATGGTGGATCTCCTGACCTCGTGATCCGCCCGTCTCGGCCTCCCAAAGTGCTGGGATTACAGGCTTGAGCCACCGCGCCCGGCCGGAAGTCATTGTTTTAAAAACCTTTTTTATTGGCTGGTTGTTTGGAAGTCAGTGGTGACATTTCAAGGAGGAGTTGTCATTGGGAAGGCAGATTTCAGGAGGTTTTAGTAAGAGTGCGTGAGGAAGATGAGGAAGGAAGGAGGACAGGTGACTTAGAAAGATTCCTAGGCCGGGCGCGGTGGCTCAAGCCTGTAATCCCAGCACTTTGGGAGGCCGAGACGGGCGAATCACGAGGTCAGGAGATCGAGACCATCCTGGCTAACACGGTGAAACCCCGTCTCTACTAAAAAATACAAAAAACTAGCCGGGCGAGGTGGCGGGTGCCTGCAGTCCCAGCTACTCGGGAGGCTGAGGCAGGAGAATGGCGTAAACCCGGGAGGCGGAGCTTGCAGTGAACTGAGATCCGGCCACTGCACTCCAGCCTGGGCGACAGAGCGAGACTCCGTCTCAAAAAAAAAAAAAAAGATTCCTGGTGGCGACTGGAAGTGCATAAATAGAATGGTGACCTCAGGGAGAAGCAATTCAAGGAATGTTGTGCTTTTGCTTCTCTCTTTCCGTCCCTCTCCCCATCTCTCTTTCCATCTCTCTCTGCCTCTCACGTTGTCTGTCTCTGTTTCTCCCTCTCTGTGTCTCTCTCCTGGTTGCTCTGTCTCTGTCTCTTTTTAGGACTCTGTGTGTGTCTCTGTTTCTCTCTTCCTCTCATCTCTTTCTCCATCTTTCTATGTCTCTCTGTGTCTTTGCTTCTCTGACTTTTTTTTTCTCTCTCTCTCTCTGTCCCTCTCACTCTCCCTCTTTCTCTCTCTCTCTCTCCTCTCTCTCTCTCTCTCTGTGTGTGTGTGTGTGTGTGTGTGTGTGTGTGTATCTCACTCTCTTGGTTTCTCACTCTCACTCTCCATCTCGCGGCTCTCTTTGGTTTCACTATGCAAGCTGACTCTCCCCACCTTATGATCCATTGGAATTAGCAGGAACCGGGTGGACTACCCCCACCACCTGCATCCTGTGCCCATCCATGAACTGGGGCAGAGGAGAGGACTGATCTCGCTACTTGGCCTGACTGGACGTGCTGACTCTCAGGATCACAGGCAGTGGAAGGAGCAGCTCCTGGAAGGTCGGAGTGGGTTCTGTGACGGATGGAAGTGACAAGTATGTTGAGCAACAAAAATGATCAGCACTTGGTCTATGGCAGCAGGAGCTCAGAAGTGAGGAATCCTAGGGCCCTAAATGAGTAACCCATTGTGGCAAAAACTTTTTTAAACAAAAAAATAGTCCCTAAAGAGTGTTCCAATGACCATCTCTTAAGCAATACAATTGACACATGAACAATGCAGAGATTAAGGGCACCAACCCGACACACAGTTGAAATTCGGACAATAACTTTTGACCAGCCAAAAGGAACGTACTAATAGCCTATTCTTGCGTGGAATCCTCAGTGATCTCGCAGATAGTCAGTTAACACACATTTTGTGTATTATATGTATTGTATAGTGTATTCTTACAGTAAAGTAAGCTAGAGGAAAGCAATCATAACAAAAATGTGTTTACTATTCATAAAGTGGCTCATCATAGAGGTTCTTCTCCTCATTTTTGCATTGAGTAGGCTGAGGAGGAGGAGAGGAGGAGGGGTTGGTCTTGCTGTCTAAGTGATGGCAGAAGTGAAAGAAAATCCATGTGTAAGTAAGTGACCCACGCGGTTTAAACTCTGTTGTTCAAGGGTCAACTGTTTGAACAGGGAAGTTTTGAAGTGATCTCTTTTTTTTTTCTTGAGACAGAGTCTCACTCTGTTGCGCAGGTTGGAGTGCAGTGGCTCCATCTTGGTTCACTGAAATGGAAGTGACCTCTTTTCAAATAAGGCATGGCAGGGAAAGGGGGAGGAAAATGGCAAGAGTCTGCCCCACAAACTCAGGACCAAGATCCCCAATTTCTTCCCCTGGTGAATGCGTCTCTCATTCCCTAGACCACAAAGTCTATTTGGGTTCAAAGACCACCTAGGCTCTGGACTTGGCCTTCCAAGAGAAGAGGGTATCTGGGCTCTCCCAAGAATGCAGAGCTGTCCACCCCTGGATGAGTGACCGCAGCTCTGACCCTGTCCCTAGTCTGGGCTTCACTCCTCCTCCTGTAGGTGGACGCGGCTGTAGGCTCAGGAGTTCTCTAAACCAGTCAACAGGTGGTTGTGGGTGGGTGTTCTTGCAGGCAGAGGAAGAGGTCTGTGGCTTACATCAGAATCTCAAAGTTGACACCCAAAAAAGGTAAAAGCTCCTGCGAGATGCTGGCGTATACAACTAACAAGATAACTCTCTGAGGCCGGGCATGGTGGCTCACACCTGTAATCCCAGCACTTTAGGAGGCTGAGACGGGTGGATCACAAGGTCAGGAAATCGAGACTATCTTGGTTCACACGGTGAAACCCTGTCTCTACTAAAAATACAAAAATTAGCCGGGTGCTGTGTCGGGCGCCTGTAGTCCCAGCTACACGGGAGGCTGAGGCAGGAGAATGGCATGAACCCGGGAGGCGGAGCTTGCAGTGAGTGGAGATCGCACCATTGCACTCCAGCCTGGGAGACAGAGTGAGACTCCATCTCCAAAAAAAAAAAAAAAAGAAGAAGAAGAAGAAAACGCTCTGCGTGTACATCCTGGCACACAGGAAGAGCATTCTTGTTGATGGCAGTGGTTTCAAATATTTCAGTGAGTTTTCCCTTGAATACCTCAGTCGGGAGCCACTTCAGTCCAGCGTGGGCAGCAAGGGAGCTTCAAGGGCTGGTAGTTATGAATTCAAGCTTGTACACAGCGACAGGTCACAGGCTGTGGAAGATACCTGTCAATCAATATTCAGAGGTAACATTCCATAACTGAAGCATAGGGCATATCTGACCTCATCTGACATGGCTAAAATCATGATTGTTTTTCTAACTGGGAAATTTAGGTAACTTATTTGCCAGTAAAGAATTATCTCTCTCCGCTTATTTTCTGACATAACGCTAGTCATTAGGGAAATGTTCCGATGACGTTCGTGAAAGGACAAACCAATGTCTTCCGCTGTAATACCACCTATTTCACCCAGACGACTCTTGGTGCTTCCATGTGACACTAAAAGTATCAGAGTGCCAGGAAGTCTTTTTAATCATCGTTCTCCAACGTGCTCAGGAGATGAAGTCATTCTGTGAAGTAGACTTCAGTTGACACCACTGAGAAAATGTCCTAGAGAAAGTAAAACTTGTAATGGCCTCATACTTTACAGAAATAATGCAACTTTCTTCTTTCATTTATTTCCAGTTTTTAGATATTAATTTTAATTGGTTCAGGGCAACCTGTTTCTGCATCAAAGTCTTGGGAAGCTTCCACATGTTTTTATTTAATTTAATTAATTAATTAATTTATTTAGTTAGTTACTTACTTACTTATTTAGAAATAGAGTCTCACTGTGTCACCCAGGCCAAAGTGTAGTGGTATGATCACAGCTCACTGCAGTCTCAACCTTCCAGGGTCGAACCAATCCTCAGGCTTCCACCACCTGAGTAGCTGGGACTACAGGTGTGCCATGTCCTGCTAATGTTTTATTTTATTTTTTTATTGTTTGTAGAGACAGCATCTCATTATGTGGCCAAAGCCGGTCTCAAACTGCTGGTCTCAAGCAATCATTATGTTAGCTTCCTTAAGCGCTGAGATTATAGACATGAGCCACGGCACACAGCTGATTTATTTATTTATTTTCTCATAACTCTATGAAACGTGATTCTTCTTTTTTTTTTTTTTTTTTTTTGAGACGGAGTCTCGCTCTGTCGCCCAGGCTGGAGTGCAGTGGCGCAATCTCGGCTCACTGCAAGCTCCACCTCCCGGGTTCACGCCATTCTCCTGCCTCAGCCTCCCGAGTAGCTGGGACTGCAGGCGCCCGCCATCTCGCCTGGCTAGTTTTTTGTATTTTTTAGTAGAGACGGGGTTTCACCGTGTAGACCAGGATGGTCTCGATCTCCTGACCTCGTGATCCGCCCGTCTTGGCCTCCCAAAGTGCTGGGATTACAGGCTTGAGCCACCGCGCCCGGCCATGAAATGTGATTCTTAATACATAAAGAAAGAGAAGCCAGACAAAGGTGGAAGTAGTTACACACAATGGGAGTGTCATTTGGCACTTAGACAAGAGAGGCGGATTATAAAAATAAAAGATCCACATGTCGCAATTGACTGTGGGCTTGGATATGGATTCCAGCACTTTTTATTTTTATTTTCTTAGGAGACAGTCTCTCACTCTCTTACTCAAGCTGGAGTGCAATGATATAATCGTAACTCAGTGTAATCTCAAACTCCTGAGTTCAAGTGATCCTTCTGCCTCAGCCTCCCACGTAGTTGGGACTACAGATGTGCCATCGCTTTTGGCCAATTTTTCTTTTGTTTGAATTTTCTAGAGAGGAGGTCTCCCTGTGTTGCTCAGGCTAGTCTCAAACATGTGACCTCAAGCAATCTTTCCACCTTAGCCTTCAAAGCGCTGGGATAATAGGTGTGAGCCACTGTACCCAGCCGAGAAATCAACTCCACCTCTTTTCTATGTAAAGTTTAGCATCTAGGCCGGGCGCGGTGGCTCAAGCCTGTAATCCCAGCACTTTGGGAGGCCGAGACGGGCGGATCGCGAGGTCAGGAGATCGAGACCATCCTGGCTAACACGGTGAAACCCCGTCTGTACTAAAAATACAAAAACTAGCCGGGCGAGATGGCGGGCGCCTGTAGTCCCAGCTACTCGGGAGGCTGAGGCTGGAGAATGGCGTAAACCCGGGAGGTGGAGCTTGCAGTGAGCTGAGATCCAGCCACTGCACTCCAGTCCGGGCAACAGAGCGAGACTCCGCCTCAAAAAAATAATAAAAAATAAAAAATAAAGTTTAGCATCTAGATACAAAGCAAAATAATTTTGAAAGATCAAGGAATCTGAAGGGAAGCTTGTGGGAGGGGAATGGGCTGAAGGCAGCGTTTTCTGGTCTATGATTTTGCTTATTCTTGGACTTTCCAAAGTCCCGAAAGAAGCAGAAGGCAAGTGGGAACGGAGGAAGAGGCAGGAGGAAAGGAGGAGGGCTGCGCCTCTGAGGTTGCAGATTAGCCCAAGGCGGCTCAGTGGCTGGGAAGGAAGGAAGGAAACCCCCAAGGCCGAAGGTGGAGTCAGAGTCCTGGGTCCAGCAGAGACTGGAGGGGAGGAGGATGCCGGGAGCCAAAGACCTTCCTGCTAGCACTGCAACCTCTTCAACTGCTTAGGCTTTTATCCAAATTTGGTATGTCCGCATTTTGTAGACCTCCAAACCAAGTCACTCAGGGTAACCCAAGCAGGAAGGGGAGAATGATAGGAGAAGCTGCCCCATCTGATGATGCCCTTCTGGATTTTATCCATTCCTGGGAATGACTCTTTCTCCAACTCGGGGGATGCCCCTTTGTGAGAATACAGTGGCGTGGACCAGCAGTGGAGAATTCCAAGTCCAAAAAACGATTGGCCTTTTAAAGGAAAGTAAGAAATCATCCTGCATATATGAAATATTGGGAGAAAAGGTTCTTACTAATAATTCTCAAGAGACCACTCTGGTGAGATTGGGTTTCTTTGGGGATGTGTGGATCAGGGTATATGTACCGAGTGGGCACATCCCACCCTTCAGACTCCTCCTTCAGCTCCTGTCTACTGTAGCAGTCAGAGGGCAGCTCCGGTCCTCATCTCCTCTGAGCGACCTACTCACTCATTCACTCACTTATTCATTCACTAGTTAACTCATTCACTCACTCAGTCGTTTACTCATTCACTCACCCTTTTACTCACTCACTCATTCACTTACTCATTCACTCACCCATTCACTAACCCATTCACTCACTCACCCATTGACTCACTCACCCATTCACTCGCTCATTCACTAACCCATTCACTCACTCAATCACTCACTCATTCACTCATTCACTAAGCCATTCACTCTCTCATTCACTCACCCATTCACTCACTCATTCATTCCCTCATTCACTCGCTCAGCCATTCACTAACTCACTCTTTCACTCACTCACCCATTCACTCATTCACTCACTTATTCACTCACTCACTCATTTCCTCATTAATTCACTCATTCACTCACTCAATCATTCACTCACTCATTCACCTCTTCACTCATTCACTCACTCACTCATTCACTCACCCTTTACTCACACACTCACTCATTTATTGACTCATTCACTCACTCATTCGTTCATTCACTCACTCACTTCTTCACTCACTCATTCACTTGTTCACTCACTGACTCATTCACTCACTCTTTCCCTCACCCATTCACTCACTCACCCACTCATTTGTTCACTCACTAATTCACCCACTCATCCATTCACTAAGTCATTCACTCACTCACTCACTCATCACTCATTTATTCCCTCGGTCACTCATTCACTCATTCACTCACTCACTCACTTATTCACCCACTCATTCACTAAGTGACTCATTCATTCACTTACTCACTTATTCATTCACCCATTCACTCACTCACTCACTCATTCACTCATTTACCTACTTACTCACTCATTTACTCCTTCCCTCATCCACTCACTCATTCACTGACTGACTCACTCACCCATTCACTCATTTACTCACTCATTTACTCCTTCACTCACTCACTCCTTCATTCATTCATTCATTCATTCATTCAGCAGCACCCATGATGGGTTCACTCTGTCCTGGGCTCTGCTGCTGCCCTGGGCCTGCAGCAGGGAATAGTCAAAGATCTCTGAATCCATGGCATTCAGAGTTCAGCAGGGGGACCTCTGGAGAAGCCCAGCAGATAGGTGAAATGCCCCATGTGTGACACGGATGAAGATGTTTGAAGAGAAGCAGGGAGGGAACAGGAGTGTGCATGGAGCCCAAAATTTCTAAGAGGGTGATCTGCGGACGCCTCACCATGCAGGAGACGTTGCAGGACAGACCTGAGGAAGGTGGGCAGAGTGAGTCGGGAGAGAGGGTCTGGGCTGAGGAAAGAGCAGGCTGGGCCTGAGGTTGTCGGGTGCCTGCATGGGCCTCTAGGCAGCACCAGGATCTGAAGGGACCAGAGGACAGGCCAGTGTGCCATGTGTGGGGCCTGTGACTCCGAGTCAGCAGAGAAGATGCCTGAATTACATCCTGATAGGTGCACCCTGACTTTGAAGTTGAGGACACCTGAGGCATGGAGGTGGGGTGGAGGTGGGGGCAGAGCAGGGGATGGGGAGGGAGGCTGTTCCGGTCCAGGTCAGAGGTGGTGGCTTGGCCCCAGTGGCTCCAGATGCAACGAAGAGTCAAGAGGGACTTTCCTGAGGGACTTAGATGCCGGGGTGGAGGAGAACTGCAAGGCTTCAGCCTGAGCCCCTGGGAAGATGGAGTCACCAGGAGCTGAGCTGAGGAACACTGAGCGGTGGGAGATTGTGCGGGGGTGCAGAGGCCTGAGCTCAGTTTGGTCCCTGCAGATTTGAGATGCCCACTCCATGCACAGGCAGAGACAGCAGGGAAGGGGAAGAGGCTGCAGCTCAGGTAGCCCTGAAATGTGCAGCCCGACATGCTGGGGCACTGGGTCATGGTGCCCTCATGGCTGGGAGCTGCTTCCCGCCTGGGATGCCACAACTCCTTTAGGGCACATCCGCAACTCCTGCACTCACCACAGAGGGGAAGTGGGAAGGGCGTCTGTCCCTATGCATGTTCTCCTTCACCTTGTCCTAGGCAGGTCCCAGGCAGCACCTCCCCTCCCAAGTGGCTCCCCTTGGCCCCTGCCCCTAGTGTTCACAGCCAGACCCTCGAAGAGGGATGGACTCAGCGGCTCACTTCTAATGAATAGAACCAGGCAAAAGAGATGGCGGTCTCTCCTGAGATTGGATTGGGAGGGGCTGCAGGTTCCGTCCACTGGAACTCTCCCCCTGCCTCTTGATAGGTGCTAGTTCTGGCAAAGCCAGTCACCTGCCCAGGGCAGAGGGTAGCCTGAGGCTGATGCTACGGAGAGACTGGGGCCTTCAGTCCAACAGCCTGCAAGCAATAGAATTCTGCCAGCAACACAGAAGCGAGCGTGGAAGCAGCTCCTCCCCTGATGAGCCTGAGCCTTCAGAAGACATGGCAGCCCTGAGCAGACACCTGCTGCAGCCGCGGAGAGCCCCTGGGGCAGAGGGCCCAGTGAAGCCTGCACTCCTGGCCAAGGAGTAATCATTCCTGTGGTATAACTGTGTGCTGGTGTGGGCCACAGTTTGGAGTCATCTGTCAGGGGACAATAAAGAACAAACACACACCTCAGGTCCTACTGGGTAGAAGCTGTAGGGTCAGCAGGGCATGTAATATCTGTCAGGCCTCTGAGCCCAAGCCAAGCCATAGCATCCCCTGTGACTTGCAAGTATACTCCCAGATGGCCTGAAGTAACTGAAGAATCACAAAAGAATTACAAATGCCCTCCCTCGCCTTAACTGATGACATTCCACCACAAAAGAAGTGAAAATGGCCAGTCCTTGCCTTAAGCGATGATAGTATCTTGTGAAATTCCTTTTCCTGGCTCATCCTGGCTCAAAAAGCTCCCCCACTGAGCACCTTGTGACCTCCACTCCTGCCCACCAGAGAACCACCCCCCTTTGACTGTAATTTTCCTTTACCTACCCAAACCCTATAAAACAGCCCCACCCTTATCTCCCTTTGCTGACTCTCTTTTCGGACTCACCCCACCTGCACCCAGGTGAAATAAACAGCCATGTTGCTCACACAAAGCCTGTTTGGTGGTCTCTTCACACGGGCGTGCATGAGAATATCTTCCTGTTGAATTAGACGATTCATTGCTAAGGCCAAATATTTAAAAAAAAAAAAAAAGCAAACCTCTAGTTTTAGCACCATTAAAATACATGACTTGCCAAAAAAACAGAGTCAGAGCTATTCTTTTCCATCTTACGTACAGGTATATATTAATATATGTTAATTCCCTGACTGACTGAGCAATGGGCCAAACTCATAAGAACAGATGTGTGAGGACCGTCAGTGACCATCCTGACCGAAGCCCTTATTTACAGACAAACTTTTGAACAAAATCCGTAACCTTGGGGGTCTTGACACTCTAAATTTTATTGTTTTTAATTAAGTATTTTTATTCCCTAAACAATCCCTGTTCATCGGAGAGAAAAATGGCATTACCTATACTAAACAAAAGAAAGGAAATAGGCCGGGCGCGGTGGCTCAAGCCTGTAATCCCAGCACTTTGGGAGGCCGAGACGGGTGGATCACGAGGTCAGGAGATCGAGACCATCCTGGTCTACACGGTGAAACCCCGTCTCTACTAAAAAATACAAAAAACTAGCCGGGCGAGGTGGCTGGTGCCTGTAGTCCCAGCTACTGG
Source organism: Trachypithecus francoisi (assembly GCF_009764315.1). NCBI lineage: Eukaryota > Metazoa > Chordata > Mammalia > Primates > Cercopithecidae > Trachypithecus > Trachypithecus francoisi. The sequence goes on from NW_022681460.1 coordinate 769,353, forward strand.
GGAGGCTGAGGCAGGAGAATGGCGTAAACCCGGGAGGCGGAGCTTGCAGTGAGCGGAGATCGCGCCACTGCACTCCAGCCTGGGCGACAGAGCTAGACTCCGTCTCAAAAAAAAAAAAAAAAGGGAAATAAAATGCTCAAAAACATTTACACGTGTATGCAGACTCATACACACACACACTCGCACGCACAGGCTTGCACTGTGTCTAGGCCTGCCTTTTCACTTATTTGTATGTCCTGAACATATTTCCATGTCAGTAGACACTTATCTTCGTAGCGGTAACAGCACTAAATATTATTGTAGCGTCTATTTTTACCATTATTTATTTAACTCATCATGTTTGAACTGTTAGGTTGTGTCTATCGTTTTCTGTATTATAGACAATCTGATGACAAATGACTCATCCCCTAATGTTCAATATAAAAATATCAATTGTATAAGGAGATAAGGGGTATTTGGTTGAAATAAAACTAAGTGTGCCCCACCTTCTCCACATGTAATATGCTCTAAAAAGGCATGAATAATTAAATTAGCCCTTCTATTCTCCAGCACAGATCCTGAGCCCAGCGGTGGGTGCAGGTGCTTAGAGCCTCGGTCTGCTTTTCTGCCCGCCAGAAGGCAAAGGCCACTCAACTGCCACCTTAAGACACCCAGGATACTCCTCTCCTTTTTTATTACTAGAATAATGCTCAGGCTCAGTGCATGAGAGCAGCGCTTTCTGACTTTGCACTCATCAGAGTAACCTAGGTGGTTTGATTAAAAATACACATTCCCTGGCTGCGCTCCCAGAAACTGGACTTCAGTGGTTTAGTGGGGGTGTGCATAGGACAGGTGATTCTGAGGACCACGAGGGGTTAGGAATTTCCCCGTTAATTCTGGCCATGGGGGAGAGCAGACATCCAGCATTGTCCGCAGCCTATTTTTTTTTTCCTCTTTTGCAATGACTATTTGATGCCCAGCAGGATGAGCCCCAGGATGAGGCACACATCCAAGAAAAATCCATGCCTCTCCATCTTTTCCCCAGGATTGCCCTTTGGCGAAACTCTCCTCTGCGATTGTTTCACTTTCAACGGTTCATAGAACAAACCTCTTCTTAGTCTCTTTTGTTGTCTCTTATCTGTTCAACAAACACCTACTGCGCAGGACCATCCTCCGGTAAGCCCTGGAGTGGGGCCGTTTGGCAGCCCTACTTCGTGGGGTAAGCACTGAAGGAACTGGGGCTCCATAAGCCCTTGCTTTTGTGGGGTCTGCCCCCTCTCCCTTCGCAGGGTAACCGGCACCAGGCTGTTAAGCTGTGGATGGACAACCGCACAGCGCATTGCATGTGCATATTTCAGCACGTGGAGTTGGCCAGTGAAGTCAGCCAAGGCGGGCACAGTGTACAGCAGCGCGCGTTTCCGTGGGGAGGAAGGGTCGTCCCGCCTCCCCGCCAGGCCAGTCCTGTTGCGCCTCCTCCTGCCCCACTCTGACTTTCGCGCGCCCAGGCGTCTCTGAGGGTCGCGCCCTGATACCCTCATCCACCCCAAGGCTTCTTCTCCCAAAGGGTCGGGCCGGTGGCCCAGGAGTGCCACAGCCCCGTGGGCCGGGGAAATCTCAGTTTCGTCATAGCTAAGCCGCCGCGCTCAGCTTTTCCCACCACCTGAAGGATCCACTCTCTGTGCCTCCTTCCCGACTTCAGGGTGCAGAGAAAACTTGGGGGCGGGGATCGAGGAAGCCGCGCCCCGGGGCTCCCAGCGCAGCCCCCGGAGGAATCCTGTGGCCAACAAGAAGCTGTGGGAGCGGCCGGGCTCGGGCCGACAACAGCAGGAGCAGCGGGGCCTGCTGCGAGCCTCCGCGTCCAGGTAGGGTCTCCGCGCCCCAATTCCATCCCGCCCCTGCCATGGGCGCTCCCAGCAACTGCGGGGTTTCTACCCGCCCTGGCGTTCGCGGCCACTCAGGGTCTCCCTTGCCCCCCCTGGGAGATGCTCCCCGCGTTCTATTCCGCCCCGCCATGGCGCACCCAGCAAACGTTGTGACCTCGCCCCCCTGCGGTCTTCCCTCCCCCGGACGCTGCCCCTGCCCCCACCTGTGGCTCTCCGGGCATCTCTAAAGCCCCCAACCAGAGTCCTCCAACCCACCCGCGAGGCTCGCGCACCAGCAACGCGGCCCCACCCGCAGGGACGCCGCCCACCTGTGGCAGTACCCCCACATCTGCGACCTCCCCCACCGCTAGCGCGGCCCCCACATACGACGACTCCCGCGTAGGTGCTCTGCCCACACCCGCCCCCCACGCCAGCCTCTGTGCTTTCCCTCCCCTTTCCCTGCTCCTGCCCCGAGCCGCGCCCCCGCCCCCGCAGCCCCTCCCGTGCGCTCGGGCCCCGCCCGTCACCGCCCATTGGCGGCGTAAGCGGCGCCGCAGCCCGGGCTCTGGGCTTCCTCTGCCCTGCAATGTGGAAATGGCTCTCCAGGAGGGGCCCAAGCCTGGGACCACGACGCGGGCGCGCCAGGAGGACATTTAACATTGAAGAGAGGGAGGTGATGGAGAGTGCGCGCCCCAGGCCCCAGGGGCACGTAGGAGCGCCTGTGCCCGGGATTAGGAGGGTGAGGCCTTCTTGGCCAGGTAGCCTTGTGAAATCTATCTGAAAGTCACAGATAACTAAGTGTCAAGTCGTCACAGATATTTAAGTATCCTGAATGAGATGGCTAGGGAAAACATGAAAACATCGTTACTGGTTACGTGCATGATGCATCCAAAACATTGTTACCTGCACAGTGGCAGCACTGATATTTGTGGGCTTTTGAACGTGTGGACTGGAGTGTTAAGAGTCCTTCAGTTATGACAGTAGTTTGATTTGAATGTTCTTTTCTTGGCGAATAAAGGCTATACATTGAATGTACCCAGGAAACTAGGAAGGTGAACCCACACGAAAGACACAGGCCTGTGGGCTGCTCCGGGCACCATTAGGGCGTTGTGGGGACTGAGCCATGGGCTTCCCGCTCAGCCCCCTGAGAGCCGTGACAGCATCTCTGTTCTGCCTCACACTGGACACACTAGTTTCATATTCTTGTTATGGTTCCGAGGCTACAAGCAGTTGGATTCTGAGAGTCACTCTCTGTCGTCCTCCTCCAGCTGCTTTCAAATGGGTCGTCTCTTTTTTTAGAACTGCTTTTTTAAGCAGTGATTTATGGGGTGAGTTGTAGTGCTGTCCTGAACTGCAGAGGGAGCGCATTGAGGAACCCGGGTTTTGAAGCTGTGCACATCAACTGAGTCACCAGCCTAGGGCCCTGTCAGTCCCATTATGAAGCTCATTTCTTGCTCTTCTCATCGTTACTCGACGCCTTAAAAAAAAGCAAATTCTTGCTTGTGGTCACTGGCTTAGTTTGGCAAATGGGTGTTTACCCTGGAAAGAGGGGACCGACCACTCTATTCTGTGGGTGTCCTTCCTGCTTCCACCTTCCCTTTCCGAACGCCTCCGCCTCCACGGCTTTAATTTTCCTTCTGTGTGTGTGTCACGCAGAGGTTATGACTATTGTGCCAGTGCCCTGTTTTTTTGTTTGTTTGTTTGTTTGTTTTTTCTGCTGAGGGCCCAAAACTTGTTACATCTCAAAAGAAGCAATTGCATCCATTTGTTCGCGATGATCATAAACAGTGCCCTCTAAGGGAGACTAATTTGTTAACCCGTCTGCTGTGGGTAGAAAGACAGCGGTGGCCGCGGAACGAGGGCTCTGCCTCTTCGGAGCCTGCACAACCGTCCTGCTTTTTTCTTCAATATCCACTAGGGGGGTTAATTTTAATAAGCTCTTGAAACCAACAAAGCAGGAAAGTGCAAAGACATTGAGTTGTGAGATTTAAAATTACAACCAGCAGCCTCTCATTCTTCCTTCACTGGGGGTTGCTGCTTCGTTTTGGGGCTGCAGGGTATGTTTGGCAGCGACATCGGCCCTTTGTGCTGTGCGACTCATGAATTGAGATAGTTCTTTACTAAGTGCTTTGTGCAGTAGGTATGAAAATGGGGAAAGAGGGAGCACTGTCCGGGGTGGAGAGGCGTGGAGAGACGCTGTGATACACAGCGGGTCCTTTTCTTCTGGGGTCCTGGTTTTAAATCTTTTTTTTTTTTTTCTAGAAGCTTGAAAGATCGTTTTTGTGTCTCCATTAAAAGATTGAAGACTGTGGGCCAGACCCAAACTAATTCCACTGGCATCAGAAAGAAGGATTCTTTACATATTTATCTATAGGCATACTTGATTTTTTTTTTTTTTGGCTGAATTATCATCTGGTTAGTCAAATCATACATTAGAGGAGTAATATTAAAAATTAAAAAATAAAATATGTATCTGTAAACCTATCCCTCTTCCATTCCATTTGTCTCTGTGTAATTTTAGAACCTTGAGCCGTGATGTACATAGAGTTTATATTCTTTTAATATCTTGCTACTTCATTGTTTTAATGTTTAATCTTTGGGTTGGTGTATCACAGGTTATTTGACCATTTCTTACAGGTGTTTGGGTTAGTTTGTTTTTTTCCTTTAACTCTAATGCAAATTTGAGTGTTCGGCTGGTAGTTTTAGCAGGATTTAAGGCAGAGCCTCAGTTAGGGCCGTGGATCGATCTATGGTCCCTAGTTTGAGGAGGGAGGTGGCAATCTGCCCTTTCTTCTAAAATGGATATGTTAAATCACAACGGACATTTATTTGATTTTGAGCACTTGGGACTCCCCTGGGGTTCACTGGTATTGCAAGATCAGGACTGGGGATCTCCTGCTGGAGAGACCCCCAGCATGCCCAGCGCAGGGTCCTGAGCACGTTTCTGCAGGACAGAAGCCCTGCACTTTGTCCAAACTCCAGCAGCCCTCACTCTGGGAAGAACTGGCTGCTCCAGGAATGAGGTCTATGCTCTGAAGCCCACAGTAAGCAGACCAGCAAAGGTCAGCACAGACGACCTTACATGAATCATTCATTTAACAAGCATTCATGGAATACACACTCCGTGCAGTTGGAACTTAGAGTGGGAGGCCATCAGCTCACTGTTGTCTGAGCAGAGCTTAGTCTCTGGCTCCCTGTTGTAGTCTCCGCTCCTAGGAGGTGCACGGTGAGTGTTGGGGCACCCTCCACAGGCACGGTTGCCACACAAGGACCCCTCCCAAGGGCGTCAGCCCTGGGCCCTGAGCTCTGAAGAGGAGGAAGGCATTCCTAGGGCCGACTTCCCTTCTGGGTACTGAGCTCTGCACAGAGAGAAACTCTTCCACATTCACTGCAGTAAAGTTCATAAAACAAATAACACTTTAGAGACTGGGGCCTGCATGCCCCAGAATTTCCATGGCCACAGGTGGTGGCTGCACCATGCGACTGGAGTCTGCATTCCCCAGAATTTCTGTGGCTGCAGGTGGTGTCTGCACCATGCAACTGGTGTCTATGTTCCCTGGAATTTCCGTGGCCATAGGTGGTGGCTGTACCATGTGAATGAGGGTCTGTGTTCCCTGGAATTTCCATGGCCATAGATGGTGGCTGTACCATGTGTCTGAGGGTCTGCGGTCCCTGGAATTTCTGTGGCCGCAGATGGTAAGTGTACCATGTGACTGAGGGTCTGCATTCCCTGGAATTTCTGTGGTCGCAGATGGTGGCTGTACCATGCAACTGGGGCCTGCATTCCCTGGAAATTCCGTGGCCACAGGCGGTGGCTGCACCATGCTCAGGTCCTGTCTCAGGAGTTGGTGTCATTCTCTCTGTTACTCCCTCACCTGACACAGAGCGGCAGTTCCTGGCCTTATCACTCCCAGGAAACACACAGGCATCTGTTTTGGATCCTTGTTTTATTTCCCCATCATCTTTGTCATCAAAGGGAAATTCACATCCCCATGAAGCTGAAAATGGTGTGGGGCCCCCTGGTGGTCTTTCCAAGGCATTATCAGCAGGTAAACTAGACCTTATGGGCCAGTGTACCTGAAATGAAAACAGAAAGGTAAGTCGTGTCACTAAGCTTTACTGGGAGATTCAGGGTCTTTGTCAGTGACAGAATCATCCAAAGTATGTTGTTTGTTCACTGCAGAATGACACGGTTAGCTGTGTTGGGATTAAACTTACCCAGTGTCGACAGAGTGTAGCTTAATCGTCACAGAAGGGTGTCAAGTACATTGAAGAACAGCTGCTGAGCCTGCTATTGTCGGGAGAGGAGCAGGTGCGGCTCTTGCTTAGCCCAGTGCTGAAGGAGGCCGGGCTCACGTCAGGCCGTTCGTGTGAGCGAGCTGGATTTTTAGCACGCTGGGACGATAAAGCACAAACATCTATTTTTTTTTTTTTTTTTGAGACGGAGTCTCGCTCTGTCGCCTGGGCTGGAGTGCAGTGGCTGGATCTCAGCTCACTGCAAGCTCCGCCTCCCGGGTTTAAGCCATTCTCCTGCCTCAGCCTCCCGAGTAGCTGGGACTACAGGCACCCGCCACCTCACCCGGCTAGTTTTTTGTATTTTTTAGTAGAGACGGGGTTTCACCGTGTTAGCCAGGATGGTCTCGATCTCCTGACCTCGTGATCCGCCCGTCTCAGCCTCCCAAAGTGCTGGGATTACAGGCTTGAGCCACCGCGCCGGGCACAAACATCTATTTTTAACTTGTGGGTGACCTTCTTCTGTGCTGCTTGAGTCTCTGTGGACCTTTCTCTGTTTCCTTCCTGAGGAGTCTGTGCCAAGGTCCCAAGCGTTCTCTGGGCTGTACCTCCGCGCCTGCCCACTCGGGAGCCTCCTCCTGGTGGCTGTGGGACTGGGCTCGGCCCACACTGTCAGCATCGTCCGGGGTAAGCAAGCCCGTCCCTCTGCACCTCAGTGTCCCCAGCTGTTGGACAGGGCTAATCAACTGACCGTCAGGATTAATGGGGTTCAGATGCGCTCATCTCATAGCCCTGCTTGGTAAACAGCCACTTCCACTCTGTCCTCCAAAGTGCTACTCTAGACTTTTTCTTTACCTCCATTTAGCCAGGTGATTCGAGGTGAGAGTGACTATCAAGAGGGACGTAGAGAGGAAATCAGTGGAAGAGAGCTCGAGGAGCAGACATGGGCGCAGGGAACACAGTGTGGGGAGCACGGGTGTCAGGAGCACAGGGGTGGGGAGCATGGGTGCGGGGACCACGGGGGCCGGGAGCACAGGGTATGGAGAGCATGTGTGTGCTTGCTCTGCTCTGACAGATGCTGCCGAGCACGTACTCTGTGCTCAGATGGGTCAGAGCCTCAATGCCTTTTTTTAAAAAAAAAAAAGTCTTTCTTTTTTTAAAGATAGGACTTCCCTCTTCCTGGTGGCTCCTTTTAGCCTTTTAAGCCTGCTTTTCCAGAGGAAAGCTAGGAAGGATGGCCTCCGTAGGTTCCAGTCTGGGCATATCTGGAAGAATGGCCTGTTTTAGGGTTGAGTCTCGCGTATCTGAGGACATCTTTGAACCTCTGCTCAGAGTCCCAGAGCCACCTGTAGAGGCTCCCCAAATGTCTGCTGGGACTTTCCCCTCTGCTCGGGGATGATGAAGAGCAGAACCTCACCCTGCCACGACCTCTGGGGTCCTCCTTCCTGGAGGGCAGTGCCTTGGTGGCCAGTGTGTGTAGGAGGCTGGGCTGGCACCTTCGGGCTATGCTCTGCAGCGGGGGCTTGTGACATGGGACATTCTTGTGCTCTGCATCGGGACTGGTGACGTGGGGCATCGTCGTGCACTGTGGACCACATGGGGTGCACAAGAGCCAGACAACTCCTGGAATTCGGAGCCTGGCTCTGTCTCAGGTCACCCACATGTCTGTGGCACTTCTGGGGGATTGTGGGGACCGTACGAGTCTGTGTCCCCACCCTCACTGGCTGGACACCTGTGCCAGGCTGGAGCTTTATGTGTCACCATCCCCTGTTTCGAGTTGTCTGAATATTTATTTTCATTACCTACTCTCATAAGCTTTCCTTTTTTAAAAAAATTCAGAGACAGACTTTGAAGTCCCCTGGCCCCACCCTCTGTGGACCTAATGGTATTGCAGAAATTATGGTTTCAATTATGTGTAATAACTGGGGTTACTTTAAAAGTCATGTAAAGGAACAAGGGGGAGTGTCCATTTCAAGCGGTACATCGTGCTGGATTCTTAAGTGAACATTATCAGGCTTTCAACACATTTTCTCTTTTTATTTACTTTGGAGAATATAACAGATGCTCAGAAGCTGTTGGAGTTTAGTAACAGGAAGTCATCCTTAAGGAACTATTTAAGCAAGGGGACAGTTGGAGTAAATGTAAGTTATGAACACGCACTTATTCCAAATCAGAGAAATAAAAGCATCCACTGTGCTGGGGTTGAAACTTGGTTGCTAGTGTGTCTTTCCTGCCCACAGTGACTGTGGCAGTGCTGTGGGCAGGAAATTCTGGAAAGAAGACTTGGTGCCAGTGGTAGTTTTTGTGACGATTCATTTGCTTTCAACTCAGGTGACTATAGTCTTACTTGCAAATGGCTAGGTCTCCACCAATGGACCACGACATTGACATAGGACAAATGAGAAATGGCCCTTGGGTTTTTAACAACTATTGTTTTTAATGGACACGTTATGGTACATATCCATGGGATACAGTGTGATATTTCAATACATGTTTATCATGTGTAATTAGCAAATGAGGGTAATTAGCATGTCCATCTTCTCAAACATTTGTGATTTCTGAATGCTGGGAATATTTAAAATCCTCTCTTCGAGCTGCTTGAAAATATACAATAAATTATAAACTATAGTCACCCTACAAGGCTATAGCACACTAAACCTCATTTTTACTATCTAGATGTAATTTTGGATCCATAAGCCAACCTCTCCCTTTCTGCCTTCCCGCCACCCTTTCCTGTCTCTAGATTCCACTGTTCTACCTTCAGAGGGTAGAATATCATTTTCCTCATAGAGATCTTTAACCCTCTTGGTTAGACTTCTTCTGAGGTATTTTTATTTTTATTTGATATTTTTGTAGCTAAATCGGATTGCTTTCTTGATTTCTTTTTCCACGGGCTCATTGTTAGTCTGTAGAAATGTTACTGAGTTTTATATGTTTATTTTGTATTCTGTAACTTTACTGAATTTGTTTATCGGTTCAAAGGGATTTTTGCTGGAGTCTTTTTTTTAAAAAAAAATATATAAGAGCATATTGTCTGAAAACAGACAATTAGAGTTCCTCCTTTCCACTTTGGGTGCCCTTGGTTTCTTTCTCTTGCCTAACTGCTCTTGACTAGGACGTTCAGTGCTGTGTTGGATAGGAGTGGCACAAGTGGGTGTCCTTGTCTTGTTACAGATGTCAGAGAAAAAGCTCTTAGTGTTTCCCCATTCACCATTATGTTAGCTGTGGGTTTGTCACATATAGCCTTTATTGTGTTGAGGTTTGTTTCCTTCAGTGCCTAGTTTGTTGAGACTTTTTATCATGAAGCAGCGTTGAATTTTATCAAATGCTTTTTCTGTATCTATCGAAATGATATCGTTTTTGTCCTTAATTCTGTTGATGTGATGTAGTGTGTCTATTGATTTGTGTTTATTGAGCCATCCTTGCATCCTGGGGTAAATCCCACTTGATCATGGTGTATAATCTTATTGATTTCCTGTTGCATTCAGTTTGTTAGTATTTTGTTGAGGATTTTTGCATCTGTGTTCATCAGGGGTAGTGACGTATAGTTTTCTGTTTTTATTGTGTCCTTGTCTTATTTTGGTATCAGGGTAATGCTGGCCTTGAAGAATGAACTTGGCAGAATTCCCTCCTCTTCAATATTTTTGGAATAGTTTGAGAAGAATTGAAATAAAAATTTGTATAATTCAACTGTGAAGCCACCTAGTTCCGGGATTTTCTTTGTTGGGAGACTTTTTATTATTACATAGTCATACATGTTACTCATTATTGGTCTGTTTAGGATTTCCGTTTCTTCTTGGTTCCATCTTGGTAAGTTGTACATGTCCAGGAATTGATCCATTTCCTCTAGGTTTTCCAATCTGTCGACATACAGTTGTTAAATATAGTCTCTAATGATCCCTTGTATTTCTGTGGTATCAAATGTAATTCTCCTTTTCTGTTTCTAATTTTATTTATTTGGGATTTCTTTCTTTTTCTTAGTGTTGCTAATGGTTTGTCTATTTTATTTATCTTTTCAAAAAACCAACATTTTTTTCTTCATCTTTCATATTTGTTAGTTTCAATATTATTTACTTCCTCTTTGATTTTTTTTTTTTCTTCTACTCCTTTTGGATTTGATTTGTTCTTGCTCTTCTAGCTCATTGCAGTTCATTGTTAGGTTGTTTATTTTAAACCTGTTTTTTAAATGTAGGAGTTTATTGTTATAAACTTTCCTCTTAATACTGCTTTTGCTGTATACCATAGGCTTTGATATGTTGTGTTTCTGTTTTCAATTATTTCAAGAAATTTTTAAATTTTTCTTCTTAATTTCTTCATTGACCCATTGGCTATTCAAGGGCATATTGTTTAATTTCTATGTATTTATACAGTTTTGAAAGTTATCTTTGTTGTTGATTTGCTTTTTTTTGTTTGTTTATTAAACTTTATGTTCTAGGGTGCATGAGCACAATGTGCAGGTTTGCTACATATGTATACATGTTCCAAGTTGGCGTGCTGCACCCATTAACTCGTCATTTACATTAGGTATATCTCGTAATGCTATCCTTTCCCCCTCCCCTCACACAACAGGCCCCTGTGTGTGATGTTCCCCTTCCTGTGTCCAAGTGATCTCACTATTCATTTCCCACCTATGAGTGAGAACATGTGGTGTTTGGTTTTCTGTCCTTGCGATAGTTTGCTGAGAATGATGGTTTCCAGCTGCTACCATGTCCCTACAAAGGATATGAACTCATCCTTTTTTATGGCTGTATAGTATGCCATGGTGTATATGTGCCACATTTTCTTAATCCAGTCTGACATTGATGGACATTTGGGTTGGTTCCAAGTCTTTGCTATTGTGAATAGTGCCGTAATAAACATACGTGTGCATGTGTCTTTATAGCAGCATGATTTATAATCCTTTGGGTATATACCCAGTAATGGGATGGCTGGGTCAAATGGTATTTCTAGTTCTAGATCCTTGAGGAATAGCCACACTGTCTTCCACAGTGTTTGAACTAGTTTACACTCCCACCAACAGTGTAAAAGTGTTCCTATTTCTCCACGTCCTCTCCAGCACCTGTTGTTTCCTGACTTTTTAATGATCGCCATTCTAACTGGTGTGAGATGGTATCTCATTGTGGTTTTGATTTGCATTTCTCTGATGGTGAGTGATTATGAGCATTTTTTCATGTGTCTATTGGCTGCATAAATGTCTTCTTTTGAGAAGTACTGTTCCTTGTTGTTGATATATAGCTTTATTGTGTTACAGTCTGAGAGCATCCTAGATGTTATTTCAATTTTAAAAAAATGTATTGAGACTTCTTTTGTAGCCTAGCATGTGGTTGATTCTAGAGAATGTTCCATGTGCTGAGGAGAAGAATGTGCATTTTGTATCTGTTGGATGAAATGTTCTGTAAATGTCTGTTAGGTCCATTTGGTCTACACTGTACTTTCAACTTGATATTTTGTTGTTATTTTCTGTCTAGATGATCTCCATTGCTGACAGTGAGGTTTTGAAGCCCCTACTATTGTTGTGTTTGTCTCTCTCTCTCTCTCTCTATATATATAGATATATATGTGTGCGTGTGTGTGTGTATGTGTGTATATATATACATATTTGAGACGGAGTTTTGCTCTTGTTGCCTAGGCTGGAGTGCAGAGGTGCAATCTCAACTCATTGCAACCTCCACCTCCCGAGTTCAAGTGATTCTCCTGCCTCAGCCTCCCAAGTAGCTGGGATTACAGGCATGTGCCACCATGCTGGGCTCATTTTTTGTATTAGTAGAGACAGGGTTTCACCATGTTGGCCAGGCTGGTCTTGAACTGCTGACCTCAGGTGATCCACCTGCCTCCACTCTCCAAAGTGCTGGGATTACAGGCATGAGGCACCACGCCAGACCTCTCTCTCTATTTAGATCTACTAATATTTTTTTTTTTTTTTTTTTTTTTTGAGACGGAGTCTCGCTCTGTCGCCCAGGCTGGAGTGCTGTGGCCGGATCTCGGCTCACTGCAAGCTCCGCCTCCCGGGTTCACGCCATTCTCCTGCCTCAGCCTCCCGAGCAGCTGGGACTACAGGCGCCCACCACCTCGCCCGGCTAGTTTTTTGTATTTTTTAGTAGAGACGGGGTTTCACCGTGTTAGCCAGGATGGTCTCGATCTCCTGACCTCGTGATCCACCCGACTCGGCCTCCCAAAGTGCTGGGATTACAGGCTTGAGCCACCGCGCCCGGCCTAGATCTACTAATATTTGCTTTACGTATCTGGGTGCTTTTTTGTTGGGTGCACATATACTCGTAATTGTTATATCCTCTTGCTATGTTGATCTCTTTATTACATAATTACCTTTTTGTCTCCTTTTTACAGTTTTTGACTTAAATTGTGATTGGTCTGAAATAAATACAGCTACTCCTGCTCACTTTTGAGTTCCATTAATGTGGAACATGTTTTTCCATCCCTTCACATTTAGCCTATGTGTGTCTTTATGGCTGAAATGAGTTTTTTGTAGGCAGCATATAGTTGGTTTTTCTTGTTTTAAATCCACTCAGCCCGTCTATATCTTTTATTGGGAAGCTTGGGGTTATTTTGCTATTGATATCACAGTCCAGACATTAAGATTTTCTCACTTAAGTTATTTGTACAGAAATTAATATGAAGAGGAAGTAGAGTTTTTCTTTTGTCCTTTTGAAGATAGTGATGGATTATTATTTTGATTTCATGCAAGTGAGGGACTCACCATGCCTGTTGGAATTTCAGAATTTCTTTCCTGTTATTAGGAACAGCAATGATCTGTAATGGGTTCCTGGAATCATCCAGTGATGGTCTGAATATCTTAAAAGTTTCCTTTCATGTCTCATTTTCTCTTTCTTCTCTAGTAGCCATGCACCCGGGGCAGGAAATGGCCTTACATTTCCTTGGTTTCTTGATGATTTCTTAGGTTTAGTGTTTGACACAGGTCGGATTCTGGATAAAATCAGCCCTTCTGGGAAGTGTGTAAGTCAAACAAGGACTTTCTGGTGGCGTTATAAAGGTTTCCTATGCCCCATGAGTACAGTAATAGCTCCCTGGGGAAGGAGTGTGGGCACATGATGGCAGGGAGCCATTCTTGGATGGTCCCATCGTTCTGCAGGAATTCTCATGCAGGGAGAAGAAGCATGTGGTGACTGAGCTAGTAGGGATTCTGCTGATAGTTTTGATCGTTATGATTTGCTCCTGAAAGGTGATGTGGAATGAAGTGCAATATTTAGAATGCTGACATTCCTTGAAACAAAGATATAGAAAAAATCTTATAATTGCAGGTGCCTTGTAGTTTTCAGCTGCTCTCATGTGGATCCTTTTTCGTCCTTCTGAAATGCTTTCCCAGGAGAGAGCATTGTTCTCTTTGTATAGATGAGGAGCCTGGGTCTCAAATGGTTAACAATTCATCACAGGCATTGGAATCTTTGGTTTCCTGGAACATTTTCTATTCAAGTATAGACCACATGGCCTGTAAAGGCAGGCTCACTCTTTTTTTTATTTTGTTTTGTTTTTTGAGACGGAGTCTCACTGTGTTGCCCAGGCTGGAGTGCGGTGGCCAGATCTCAGCTCACTGTAAGCTCCGCCTTCCGGGTTTATGCCATTCTCCTGCCTCAGCCTCCCAAGTAGCTGGGACTACAGGCGCCTGCCACCTTGCCCGGCTAGATTTTTGTATTTTTTTTTAGTGGAAATGGAGTTTCACCATGTTAGCCAGGATGATCTCGATCTCAACCTCGTGATCCGCCCATCTCGGCCTCCCAAAGTGCTGGGATTCCAGGCTTGAGCCTCCGCGCCCGGCTGGCTCACTCTTTTTTTTTTTTTTTTTTTTTTTTTTTTTTTTTTTTTTTGAGACGGAGTCTCGCTCTGTTGCCCGGGCTGGAGTGCAGTGGCCGATCTCAGCTCACTGCAAGCTCCGCCTCCCGGGTTTACGCCATTCTCCAGCCTCAGCCTCCCGAGTAGCTGGGACTACAGGCGCCCGCCACCTCGCCCAGCTAGTTTTTTGTATTTTTTAGTAGAGACGGGGTTTCACCGTGTTAGCCAGGATGGTCTCGATCTCCTGACCTCGTGATCCGCCCGTCTCGGCCTCCCAAAGTGCTGGGATTACAGGCTTGAGCCACCGCGCCCGGCCCCGGCTGGCTCACTCTTAACACCGCGATTGGGGATCCAGCCTCACCTCTGGAGTGGGTGGCAGGAACTCCACAGCCATCCTGGGTGCTCTGGGGTGGGGTGGCTGAGCTGTGGCAGCCCCTCCCAGCTGAGCAGCAAGGCCGGGGAAAGCTCATTCCATTCCCCTTGGTTCTAACCAGGTAGAGGTTTACACTGCACATTTCCTTAGCTGGGAACCTTTAGAACTTTACATTTAACGTCTGATCTGTGATCCAGGGGGTAGATACATGGGTACTCACTGTACAATTTCTACATTTTTTGTATATTAAAAATTTTTTTTATGTGTCATGGATGACAAAAGAAATGCAACCCCTTTGAGTTAGTTTTTCTGTATAGCATCTTCTAGAATCAGGAGGCCGGCCAGGGTTTAGTTTCATCAGAAATCTGAATCTTTCTGGCCAAGAGACGGCATTATTAAACTCTTGGTTGTGTGGTTTTCGGGAAAGAAATATTCTAAATGAGTTCCAGGAATCACCTCTGTGGCGTTTCTGCAGGAAAAGTGACCACTCTTGAAGCTTCGCTGTCACTAACAAGAATGATTGTGACGGTTTCTAAGCAGTCTCCGGCCAATCTTGAGTTCTTTTATGCAGAGTGCTTTTATTCCAAGTGAGGTGCACTTCTGTTTAATGGTGACCTCCAGTTATTAAAGGGATTGCAGCCGCATTTGATGGGCGTGAACCTGCTCATCTGTGGCTCTCCAGCTTCACCTCTGGGGTGGATGGAAGGAGCTCCACAGCCATCCTGAGTGCTCTGGGGTGGGAAGTCCCTAGTGGGAGTGGACGGCGCATGGCCGGGACGTTCCTGTCCCATGTTCCACACTGGTGTGTGCGCGTCTCTGCCTTGTTTCCTCCGACTGTGCGTCTGTGGCGTTTCCTCCCTTCGTGTGTCTGTGGCTTGTTTTCTCCGTGCGTGCCTCAGTGGCGCGTTTCCTCCATTCGTGCGTCTCTGGCCTGTTTTCTCCAAGCGTGCCTCTGTCGCGTTTCCTCCATCCATGCGTCTGTGGCCTTTCTTCCGTCCGTGCGTCGGTGATGTTTCTTTCGTCCATGCGTCTGTGGCATTTTCTCCATGTGTGTGTCTGTGGCGCTTTTCTTCCCTCTGTGCATCTGTGGTCTGTTTCCTCCGTCCATGCGTCTGTGGTGCTTTCTCCGTCTGTGGATCTGTGATGTTTCCTCTGTGAGTCTGTGGCCTGTTTTCTCCGTCCACGCTGAAGGCCGTGTCTTCTCTCTAGTCACCACTTACTGATCTCTCCCTGTGTGCTGAGCCTGTGTCAGGCGTGTGGCATGTGTCATCTGTGTGGCAGGGGTTAGCGTGACACACAGGGACACACGCTTGGGGAGCCGTAGTGATGGGGTCATAGCCACGCAGCTCAGCCCTCGGTCTGAGGGGCTTGGTGCCCATCCAGCTCTTCCCGAAGCAGCCTCAGAGCAGATCCCAGCTCTGCTTTCTCTCCTCGAGGCACCTCATGAAGTAAATTAAGCAAATCTAAAGTAGGAAACAGTTGTGAAATGAGACCTGGTTTCGGGTGTGTGTGGTCATTTCTCTTTACATGTTTACTTCATATACCCCAAATGATATACTTTTCCACCTGGTATAACAATTAATTACCAGCCATTACTGGTACAAAATTCCATAAAGGATATTTGAGGAGGGCATAGTCTCAAAAAACATGCTTTATTTTCACAGCTGTGATTTGCATGATAAAACTGTCAGGACTGTGACTTTCTTTTGTTATCTTATTTTTATTTTTAGACCCTTGAGAGAAAGTTATTTAGCGATTACTTATAACTGTGAAAATAATCTAATGATTAGAGAATCTCATTAGAATAAGTATTATATTTTCTGTTCCTTATGTCAATGAAATCATCTTAATCCAGGCCGATGTTTGCAGGAATGGTCACGTTTAAAATGGGTAAGATGTTTATGTGATGTGTGGACCTTCCCCATATCGTCTCTGGAACATTCCAGAACTTCCATCTCAATTCTCACTTGTTGACACCCTACCTTGTTTTGTGATTATTCTTGTTTGCATCAGAATTTTGAATCCACATACCTGAGATGATATCTACATATGCATGTACACATGCATGTGTGTGCATGTGTGTATGTGCATGTACGCGTGTCCATGTGCAGGTATATATGCATGTATGTGTGCATGCACACGTGTGTATATGTGTTTGTGTATGTGCGTATATGCGTGTGTATACATGTATGTGCACATGTGTATGCATATGTATGTATGCACACATGTGTACATGTGCATGCAGTGTGCACGTGTATACACGTGTATATGTATGTATGCACATATATACACGCGTGTGTGCATGTTTAGGTATGTGTACGCATGTGTGTGCACACAGATATACCTTTTCCTTTCATACAGGCTGTTTTGAGTATTGCTGTTAGGCAGTGACAACTTTCCGTTTCCTCAGTCAGAAAATGGGTAGCTCATCATTAATAAAGATGAGCATTCAATATCAGGAATCCCTAAAGACAATTGAAATTGTCATATTAAATCAATAAATTCCAAAACAAAGATAGTGTTCTGTACTATGTGATCACATTGAACTTTCTTATAAAAATTGGTGTGAATGTTTCCCACTTATTGGAAATCACATGGCTAGTTTAAGCGAAAACGTGCAATATTCTGTCTTCAGATGACTTTTGCATATTTATGATTGATCTGTTCTGCTGTTCTGGAAGCTCTGAAAGCCACTCTGTCTTACCCTAGCTGGTGCCACTGTTGTGAGAATTCAGGGAAACAAGGTGTCTGCCAGTTTAAGTATTTTAGATCTCAAGCTGCCTCTTTTCTGCACCATAAACCAACCTTAAAGAAAGAGACAGTGTGACTTGCAGTGGATCCTATCAGTTTTCTGTGGCTGAATCATCACTCTACATTGTGAATTAATGTCATTTTTCAGATTGTCTTCATAACACAGGGAGGTTCTCCAGTGTTGAGTGCAGGTTCAGTGAAAGCACTAACAGTGTTACTACGGACTTAAACAGACTTGTTTTCTGAGTTGACAACCCTGGAGTCAGGCATTCAGTGTCCGCCCATCACTTCACTTGGTTCCTAGTTCTCGGTCCCCTCCCGCTCTCCTCTCCCTGCACTGTTATTTCTGTCTTATCTTCTTTTTGACCCATAGGCCCTCAGCAGATGGTGTGTTGGGGGCAGGTGTCTGCTGTGAATCTTCGATAACCTTGGGAGAGAACTTTTTCTTTGGAGCAAGACCCCTCTCAATAAACTTTCAGTAGCCCGAGTATCATCTGTTGTGTGAACTACTTGTGGAAATGTTCAGCATTTTTCCTTGGATTTTGGCCGATCTTTCTCCACCTGCCAGTTTCGTCTCGGTTTGCCATGTCTGTACCTCACCAACCCCGTTCCAGCCCCGGTTCCGTGTGAAGTAATTGAAGCAGAGCTCTGCAGATGAGAGAGTGTGTGTCTCCCCCCGAGTTCCCTTCCCTGGCCTCTGAGTGTGGGTTGTGTTTTGTTCTGAGGGACGACTCTGAGGCTCCTGGCCCCTGTTTTGGAGCACCCCACACCAAAGTGGGTGTCAAATGAAAAATGGGTGTATGCTGTATTATTATAATTCATAGAGCGGATGATAAAAATGCTTGAATCTGAACAGCAGCTGAAAATGAGGACACGGTACCAGTTTGGATGTTGGACGACCTTTTTGAAAAAAGCTTTCATCACACTTTAGAAACTGTGCGTGTACTGTTTTGTATTTCATACTTAGAATCTGTACAGTGTGTGTTGTATGAATGTGTTGTATGAGTGTGTTGTGTTGTATGTGAGTTGCATGGGTTATATGTGTGTTGTGTGTGTATATTGTGTTGAGCTGCATTGATTGTATGTTTGAGTGTTGTGTGTTTTATGAGTGTGTCGTACGTGTGTTTGTGAGTTGCATGTGTTGTGTGTTTTATGAGTGTTGTGTGTTGAGTGAATTCTACATGTATTTGTGTTGAGTTGCGTGTGTTGTGTGTATGTTGTATGTGTTATATGTTGCATGAGTGTGTTGTACGTGCATGTTGTGTTGTGCGTGAGTTGCATGTGTTGTATGTGTTGTATGAGTGTGTTGTATGTGTATGTTGTGTTGTGAGTTGCATGTATTGTGTGTATGTTGTATGAGTGTTGTGTTGTATGAGTGTGTTGTATGTGAATGTTGCATTGAGTTGCGTGTGTTGTGTGTGTTGTACGTGCATGTTGTGTTGAACGTGAGTTGCATGTGTTGTACGTGAGCTGTATGAGTGTGTTGTCTGTGTATGTCATGAGTTGTATGTATCATGTGTATGTTGTGTGAGTGTTATGTGTGCATGTTATGTTGTGAGTTGCGTGTGTTGTGTGTTGTATGAGTGTTGTGTGTTGTATGAGTGTGTTGCATGTGCATGTTGTATATGAGTTGTGTGTTGTGTGTGTATGAGTGCTGTACGAGTGCATTGTAGGTGCATGTTGTATTGTATGTGAGTTACGTGTGCTGTATGTGTGTATGAGTGTGTTGTACATACATGTGTTGTGAGTTGCATGTATTGGTGATGTGTTGCATGAGTGTGTTATAAATGCATATTGTGTTGTGAGTTGCATGTATTGGGTACGTGTTGTATAGGTAGTGTGTGTTTGTGTGCATTGTGTGTTGTCAGTGTTGTATAAGCGCATTGTACATGCGTGTTGTGTTGTTTGTGAGTTGCATGTTGTCAGTGTGTGCCATGTGAGAGGCGGAGCATCCACATGACTTCTCCTCAGCGAGTCCTGCCTTGCAGCCCCTTCCGAGCTTGTATCCTCCCGAGCAGCCTAGAAGCAGCAGCATGTTTGCCTCTGCCCCTCCCCAGGAGGCCTCAGCCAGATCCTGCGCTCAGCCCGCTGCTGGGCGGCCTCTCTTGTCTCTCTTGTCTCTCTCATCGTCCTCCTGCGCCTCCTCCTTCTCGGGACCTGCATCCTTCTTCTGTGCTCCCTGGCAAACCACACCTGGGATGTGGGAGTTCAGGCTCTCCCCGAAGCCGTTTGCTCCTCTCTGAAGAGTGCCCCCCTTGACTGGCCGTGAGCGGCTGGAGTGGATTGCAGGGAAGGGAGGTGGGTGTTCCTGTAGAGATGCCGGGGTATTACCTGGGGAGAACGGAGCCTGCGCTGGGCAGGCCGCCCTCCTGAGGAAGGGGATGAGGTGGGAGGAGCCTCTTGTGGACAAGGGGCCCACCTCCTGCCCTCCTTCCCTCTATCCCACTCTGTTGTGAGGGAGGGCGGGGCCCAAGGTGTCTGTTCCCCACCCTGGTGGATACTTTCTCACCCAAAGAAATGTATTCTGTTAACATGTCTCAATTAGAATATTTTAGTAGGAGACAGAGTTATGGCTCTTGTTTTAATTTGTAATAGATGATTACTGTAGCAGGGTCAAGGTTGAGACTTGCAGTGTAGCTCATGGAAAACATTGATTAGAAACACCCAAAATATATCACCAGCTTTGTTGCTGCAGCTCCAAGGGACTAGGAATGCATATCTATTTTTTTCTTTTGTTATTATTTATTATTTTTATTTTTGAGACAGAGTCTTGCTCTGTCACCCAGGCTGGATTGCAGTGACATAATCTCAGCTCACTGTAACCTCTGCTTCCAGGGTTCAAGAGAATCTTGTGTCTCAGCCTCCCGAGTAGCTGGGATTGCAGGTGCCTGCCACTATGCCCAGCTAATTTTTGTATTTTTAGTAGAGACAGGGGTCTCACCGTATTGGCCAGGCTGGTCTTGAACTCCTGACCTCAAGTGATCTGCCAACCTTGGCCTCCCAAAGTGCTGGCATTACACACATGAGCCACCGTGCCTGGCCTGTTTTTGTTTTTTTGAGACGGAGTCTTGCTCTGTTGTCCAGATTGAAGTGCAGTGTCATGATCTTGGCTCACTGCAACCTCAACTCACTGCAACCTCTGCCTTTCAGTTCGAGCAATTCTCTTGCCTCAGCCCTCCTAGTAGCTGGGATTACAGGCATGTGCCACCATGCCTGGCTGATTTTTGTATTTTTAGTAGAGACAGGATTTTGCCATGTTGGTCGGCTGGTCTTAAACTGTTGGCCCCATGTGATCCGCCCGCCTTGGCCTCCCAAAGTGCTGAGATTACAGGCATGGGCCACTGCACCCGCCCTGTGTTTGACTCTTAAATCTTCTTTTTCTTTTTACTATTTCTCTTTCTGGACGGCCACCCAGTGGATATGGAGGAAGAGTTCACAGATGTCCGTATTACATTTCTTTCTTAAATTAGCCTCCCTTGAACACTGCTATAGGGTACAGACGCATGAAGGGCTGAAAGGGTGGTTGCGTCCCAGTAAGTGTGAGCGTTGAGTTGATCTGTGAGACCCCGGTGCCGGTGAAGGCACCCGTGTGAGATGGCCTGGGATGGGGGTGTGCAGAGCCCCGACCGTGGCACACACCCTTCAGCTTTGATGTTTCAGTCCATTGCTCTGGTCATCAGTGAGCAGAAGGTCTAACAGCAGTGATATTTATCACCAGCTGTGTTGGCCAATGTGTTAGGAGGGTGAACCTGTTTGACTTAAGCTGTTTGACGGCTTTGCATTTAAATAGACAATTGGTGACCTGGTGCCTGGAGGCTTGCTCTGTGACCTGCCCCACGTGGCTTCTCCCTCTGGTATGCATTAGATGAGATGGGCGTGTTTAGGGTGGTGTGGCCCTAGACTGGAATGCATTAGAAGTGCAAACCCTGCCTCACCCCAGATCTGCCCCACCCCAGTGTGACTTTTGGAGGTGGAGGCCCAGCATCCTTCACCTGCCCTCCAGGTGGGCCTGAGGATGCTGAGGTTTCAGAGCGCTGCTTTGCTGGCACTCCAGCAAGTCCTGCTTAAAGAGGCCAGGATCTGAAATGGCAGGTTACCAAATTGTATAGCAGAAAAATAGAAACGTTTCCTTAGAATGAGTGTAAGAGGAAAAATGATTTCCTTCACCATATCTGGAAAAGATTTCAAATTAGCAGGCACTATTTGGAATTATTAGTGGTCTCCTGTATTTCTTATCTTTTTTTTTTTTTTTTTTGATACAGGGTCTCACCCTGATGCCCAGGCTGGAGTGCAGTGGTGCAATCCTGGCTCCCTGCAACCTCTGCCTCCTGGACTCAGGTGATCCTCTCACCTCAGCCCCCTGAGTATCTGGGACTACAGGCACGATACCATATCTGGCTAATTTTTGTATTTTTTTTTTTTTTTTTTTTTGTAGAGACGGGGTCCTGCTATGTTGCCAACACTGGTCTCAAATTCAAGCATTTCTCCTGCCTCAGTCTCCCAAAATGCTTCTGTACCCCTGACCCAACAAGGAAGGACAAGAGGTGTGAGCCACACTCCTGGCCTCCTGTCTTTCCTTGTTGGAGCAGGGATGTAGAAGCACTTGCCGCAGCTGACTTGAGTATATCTCGTTTTGCTTTGTTTTCCTCACGGGTAACCTGGCAGTGCTGTGCACCAGTGCTGCTGGCCAGCTGTTTTTTTGATGGACTGGCAGAAAATCAAACTGAGACCCGGGTTTCTTTCTCCTGGGTACTGACCAGGTGGGAGAGGAAGGACGTTATCTGAGTATCATCTTCATGAGGGCTGGTGGGGAAACGTCAACTTTAAGGTGCCTGGGATCTAAGGCATGGGACCCAGAGTGCAGCGAACGTAGGGGATGTAGCCTTGGGAGCAGAGACGTGCAGGCCGGTGCCCTCGTTCCTGGCGGATTCTGAGTGCAAGAAAAGGTTAGTGAACCAGCCAAGGTCACGGAACAACCTGCCAAGACCTGCCTGGCTGTATGTCTGGTGTCTGTGCTGGCCCCAAAACTGCCCATTTGGGGATTCCTTGCAGTTTCAGACCCACCTAGGGGTCCGGAGAGCATCCAAACCATGACCTCAAAGAACGAGGTGTTGCCTTGAGATCCTCCAAGGTGAGGGTAGGAATTTTTTTTTTTTTTTTGCAATTAGCAATAATTTGTTGTGAATGATCTTGGACCTATTTTCCACTTCTTTGTATAGGAAGAGAGACAGAATAAAAAGTCTCAATGTGCCAGATGCCATGTAATGAAGTCATGGGGTTAACATTGTTGATTATTACATAACATCATGTTAATTGGAACATATTCACACGTGTCCACAGTGTGTGTGTGTGTCCAGTCCGGTGAGCACGTTGGGTTGGGGTCGCTGCTGGTTCATGTAGCCCCTCTGGGTGGTGCTTTCTCTGTGACTTGCCCAACACCGTTGCTGCTGCCTCTGTTGGATTTCAGCCTTGACCGGCCTTGCTGCCACCAGGTTCTCGGGGCCTGTGCACCCTCTTCCCCGCGTGCACCCTCTACCCCACGTGAACCTTCTTCCTGGGGCACACCCTCATCTCCACGAGCACCCTCGTCCTCTGTCCTGTCCACCCGGGGTCTGCTGTGTGTTTCTCCTCAGCCCATGCCTGCCTCTTGCTGTGAGCTCAGTTTATTGAGGTGCGGTGAGAAACCAACAGAGGGGAGCAGTGTCCCAGCTTGTTAGGGCAGGAGGGAGCCTTGGGGATCTCTTCCCCAGCTCTGGCGACCCACCCTTCGCGATGTAGTGCTGGGGAGAGAGGTGAGTTCTAAAGTAAGACCGCCGTGATTTCCTGAGTCTTAATTACCTAACACTGGGTCATCTGCCATGTCGCCTCATCGAAGGGCACCTCTAGAGACAAAGCAAAGCCTCTGCTGGCCGTGGGCGGGGTGGCCATGCCTGTCTGTGGGTTCTGTAGAACCTACCCGGAGCCCCTGCAGCCGTGGGGATGTTCAGGCACTTGCCACCTGTGGGAGGTGTGCATTAGCCACGTGGTAGGTGCGGACGCCTGGAGGGACAGGCACAGGCCCACAGGCGTGGTGAGTGTGGGAGATGTAGCCACGTGGGGACGTGTGGAAGGACAGGCACAAGACCACAGGCATGGCGGGTGTGGGAGAAAGTGCACAGAGTGCCCAGCAGATGCCGTGTGGTCAGCGGAAGCCGTGAACACAGGCCGGGCTCGGGACACACATTTGGAAATACACTTTAAGCAACATCAATGGCTAATGCTGCGATTTGGTTTCCTCCCGTGGTCCAAAACACATTCTAGAGATGCCGCTGCTTTGTGTGTACCTGAGACAAGGGTCTAATTGTATTAGGGCCTTGATGTAATCTGTAAGACAGACACAAAATGCCTATTTCAAAGAGGCACTGAACAAGAAAGCGTGCTCTATTCAGTGCAATGAGAATGCTTCATTGTCATAAGCGAAGTAAAATGCCTCTAAGGCGAGCTTGCCATGTGTTTAATGACCTTGGACACGAGCCTCTGAAACCTGCCGGAAAGTGCTTCCAGCGTGGCTTCATGCAATATTTTTTTTTTTTTTTTTTTTTTTTTTTTTTTTGAGACGGAGTCTCGCGCTGTCACCCAGGCTGGAGTGCTGTGGCCGGATCTCAGCTCACTGCAAGCTCCGCCTCCCGGGTTCACGCCATTCTCCTGCCTCAGCCTCCCGAGTAGCTGGGACTACAGGCGCCGCCACCTCGCCCGGCTAGTTTTTTGTAGTTTTTAGTAGAGACGGGGTTTCACCGTGTTAGTCAGGATGGTCTCGATCTCCTGACCTCGTGATCCGCCCGTCTCGGCCTCCCAAAGTGCTAGGATTACAGGCTTGAGCCACCGCGCCCGGCCTCTCATGCAATATTTTCATGCAGTGGCTTCAGTGGAGAATGTGCATATGTGGCTGATACTAAGAGCTGGGCAGCACCCTCCTGACCTGACGGGTGCCCGTGTGTGGACTGTGAGCCAGGCGGCACCCTCCCGACCTGACGCATCCCCAGGTGTGGACCATGAGCCGGGCATCCTGACCTGACAGGTCCCCATGTGTGGACCATGAGCCCGGCAGCACCCTCTTGACCTGATGGGTCTCCTTGTGCCCATTGTGGGACCTCCGTCAGTCAAACAAGTGACACGCGTCAAACTGAATGCAGGGAGGAGGGTCCAGGATTGCACGCAGGCTCCGTGTCTCATCCTTCTGAGGCCTTCTAGGAAGCCAGGAGGGCAGTGGGGTCTTTTGTGTGTTTCCTCTTGGTGGCTGTGAATTTGTAGCAATGGCTTTTTGCAAAAGGGCCCGGAGGCGGAATCAGAGGCTGTCTTGGAAAGGATGACGTCTTCACAGGCACCTCTTTTGGCCACTCCAGTGCTCCTGTGATTTTCAATATGTGCACCCTGCAGACTTCAGCCTGTTGGTGTCTTGGGGGAGTAGATACCAGGATTGCTCCAATGTTTGCAAACCTGAAACAGGAATTTCTCTGCATTAAGTTGGTCACCAAAGTGGGAGGTAAGGGGAGAGGGGAAGGAACTTCTTGGCCTCCTCAGCCCTTTTCTTGAAACTCACAGTCAAACTTTGTCAAGTTCTAGATGATGGTGCTTCAGCCGATGCATTTCTGTATGTTATGTCTTGTTTTCTGAGTATGGTGCTTCGAGAATTTAAATATCAAGGTGAAATTGCCATACAGAGTTGAATTGGCACCATAATTTGACTCTCTGCAAAGCCTTTTGGTTTCCTGTTAGAGTGACTTGCCATTTTTCGAGTTAACTGAAACAAACTCTGCTGTCAGCAGAAGGAGCCACTGCATAGTTAGGACGTCCAATTAAATAGAATTCTCCTAAATAGAGCGTGTTCTTTTCATAAATTTTAAAAATTCATTTATTCATCAAACACATATTGAGTACTTATCACCCTGGTTGCTAGTGACTGTTCATATATATTTTTAAGGAATTACTTCCACCTAGCTCTGAAATAACATTGCATTTAGAATTTAGCACAGAGGTGATTAAGCATGAACTTTTCTCAGCAGTCTTGTTTTCATTTTTACTTGAGAACATGTTCTCAGACTCAGTGCCCAGCTGACATTACCGTGCATTGCCCGAGGCACACACCTGGCGGGGCTGTGTCTCTGGGGCTTTAGAGCAGGAAGGAATGGCTGCCAGGTGCCTGGCCCTTCCATGTTTCCCTGGGGGAGGGATTAGGCCTTGGGCAGGAGTCTTGGCTTGTCTTACTGGATTAGCTGGTGTCATTCAGTCAGCTCTGCCTTGGTGTTAAGCTCTGGACTGACTTTGACCTCTGAGTGGCAGAGGAGAGGATGGCAATTTAGAATCAGTCACGCAGACCGGGGCACCAAGCGGGTCTCGGATAAAAAGTGGTGGCAATTGATCACTTCCCTTTTTGGGAGAACTGTGCGATTGACTCAGACCTCTTTCTTTTGATTTTATCTTGAGACTTCGTAGAAGCAAAAATGCCTTTAAAAAAATTAAATGGTGGGCTTTTGTAATGTTTGTGTCTCCCCAAGATTCACAAGTTGGAATCCTCACCCGCGAGGAGATAGTGCTAGGAGGGGGAGCTTTGGGCGGTGAGGAGGTCGTGAGGGTCTCATAAATGGGATTTGTGCCCTCATAAAAGGGACTACAGAGAGCTCCCTCGCTCCTTCCACGGTGTGCGGACCCAGTGAGAAGGCGCCGCCTATGAACCAGAAGCCCTCACCAGGCAAAACTGTCAGGCCTTGATTATGGACTTCCCAGCCTGAGACTGAGACTGAGAGCTGTGAGAAATGAACTTGTGTCGTTCGCCAGCCCCTGCTCAGCCTGTGGTGTGTTGTGAGAGCAGCCTGGGTGAACGAAGGCAGGTCGTGAATTTTCTGTCATACTTTCTGGCTTCAGATACTTGCTAGGGAGATGTCACCATCTTACCCAGGTGGGACTGTCTGGAATCAGACATTCCGTCATGATTTGACCTTGTTCTTGCCCCACGCCTGTGCCGTTCACACCTCCAGGTGTCTCGGCTGCCTGCGGCCCCTCCAGACGTTTCTGATTCAGGGTGCGGTGCTGGTCGCGGCCGCGCCGTCAGTGACCAGGAGTAGGAGCTCGCGCCCCTCGTGAACCAGCAGCCTCACCCGGAAGCTGCCGAGAAGCGTTTGACAGAAGGTGATCGCGCCTCGAGACTGAAACTTCCTGTTTACAGGGAATGGAGGTGCATAGTAGGGAATTTAATGATGGCCCTAGAAACAGATGCCTCTGGGGTAGGGGATATTTTGCAGGACAATGGCCCCGGACTCTTGAAAAGTGAAGATCACAGATACAAGGGGTGCAAGGCTGTCCCTGACGAAGACGGGGAAGGAGAGTCACTCGGCGCAGTGTGTGGCCTGGATAGAAAAGACGTTTTCGGGACGATTGTGCTACCTGAACATAACCTGGACAGCGATGCTCTGCAATCGTTCTTGTCTGCCGATGATGGTACTGCGGCTGCAGAGGGGCCCTTATTCCTAGGGAGTGTGTGCCTGAGGACTCGGGAGACTCTCACCTTCAAGTGGAGCAGCAGGAGCCTCTCACCTTCAAGTGGCTCCAGAGGAGAAACAAATCTGTCTGTCTGTCTGATCTACAGAGAGAGTGAGAAAGCAAATCTAATGAAATGTTAGCAGTTGTTGGAGCTCCACGTGGAGAAAACTCGACCACTCGTTGTACTGTTCTTCCACTTTTTAAATACGTTAGAACATTTTCATAATGAAATTGTGGGAAAGTCAAAATAAATCTGGAAATTAGAACGGAGGTGAGCCCAGACAAGCGCTCTTGGGTTCAGCCGGGAAGAGCCAACTGTCCGTTGGTGTTCTCTTGACTCGTCGTGGGGATTTCCTCCTCCTGGGTTCACCACCTAGTTTTCCTTGTGATAGTTATTTTATACATAGCTATGAGCATAGGTGATACTGAAAACACACGTTTAGTGTGGTTTGTCATTAAGAATTTGGAGAACTGGCTAAAGAAACCACTTGTACAGAGTTGAGATGAGCACTGCCTGCCTCAGCATCTGTGGTAACAGCTTCATTTGGGTGCAGAGCTTGGCAGAGGTTTGAGTGACTCTGTCTCAATGGTCCTCTGTCAGAGGACAAGGTTAAGCATCACCACCGAGGGCCCTGTTGAGCCTCTGGGCTGGAAGTAACCTCCCCCGGGCTGGCAAGGCAGCCTCTGGGGGCCTTTCCTGACAAAGGCCTTCACTGAGCTGCAGTCTGGCCACCTCTGCCCTCGCCTCCCCAACTGCAGGGCCTCGAGGTCTCACCATCTCCAGCCTGAGCGCCCAGTGCCCAGGGGCAATTTCCCGCCTTCCCTGGGGGCTCAGGATGCCAGCTCCTGGGGCAGTGACCACAGCTGGGCCCCTCCTCCCGGGCTGGGGGTAAGGCTGGCCACGGCCTCCTGCTGTGTCCCACTGGCCACTTCACCGCAGCTGCAGCCCACACTGGGTGGCCGCTCCTGCTTCTGTTGGATGAGGAGATGCAGGCCTTCACTGAGGCTTCCTGGCCTCGCCCCTGCTGGCCCCAAGGCTGTGCCGCTTCCCCCTGCCCAGCCCCTGGTCTCTGTACAGTGTCTGTCCAGGATGTCTGTCCATCCGTCCTTGACATTCTGTCCAGAAGCAGCCACTGTCATTCTAGTTTGTGAGGGGCGAGCAGAGCCCAGGTGCGGTCGATGTGGAGATACTGATGCACTTCAGTGTGCAGGGAAGTGAGTTCCTTCATATCTACAGCCTCTGTGCAGCCAGCTGGGAGCTCACCCCATTCACAGGTGGATGTGCCTTGTTTTTTGGCCCAATCGCCTGTATTAACTCAGAAGAATCTCAGTTCCCTGCTTTCAAACACATACAATGGGACGTGAACACTCTCACCCTGGACGTTTTGTCTGAATGTTCAGTGCCCAGGCTCTTGGGTACAGAGGCGGCCCCGGGTTTTATTTGAAGAGGGTGTCGCGAACAGTGAAGTAACCCACGTGCCTAAGCTTTGATTGACATGAAGGAATGTAGAGGCTGCTGAAATCCTGGTCATTTTGGAACGAAGTATCTTATTAACAGTTTTCTAAAAGAAAGAAATCATTAAAAAATTGATCCCTGTTGAGGTAGAAGGATCTCGTCCTCATGCTCCTGAGTTCCTTCCGGAATCAGCTTCCAGTTCAGCTGCAGAACAGGTTCTGGTGGTGGCTGGAGCAGCCCAGGCAGATGCTGTCGGGTCTGAGTTCACACTGGTGCCCGTGTGGTCTCCAGTTATGGTGTGGGCTGTGGGGTCTGAGTTCACACCATTGCCCATGTGGTCTCCAGTTATGGTGCTGCCCATGGAGTCTGAGTTCACACTGGTGCCTGCGTGGTCTTCAGTTACAGTGCTGGCCATTTGTGCCTTTCTGGGAAGTTAGAAGGAGGATCATTTCATCACCTCTCTGTCCTCCCACACCTGATCTATGCTGAGCCACCGTGAATTCTTCCTTTTAACTGTTTCTCTCATCATGGGCAACGCTGGTGTTCTGTGGTCCACGTTTGCCTTTTCTGAAAACGGATTCTGTGTTGCTTTATACAATCATGTGGTCTCTTTTACGAATTTCGCTTTTCTTTAAGAAAATAATCGTGCTTTTATCTCTTCAATCTCAACTCTGTTCCCTGACACAGGCTCTTACCAGCTCGAAAATTAAAAGTAATCTTTGATTATACTTAATACTTTCTAAAGTTTTCAAAAGTTTATCAGCATGTGGGTTACTGAACATTGACTGTTTATGTAATGGAAAATTACATTCTAAGTAGAGTATTAGAGTGAAAATGATCTTTTGATTTTATTAAAAGATTCAGGTAAAAATATTAAAATGCCTTCGCCAAATTTCATGCCTGTGTATCCTGAAAACATTAAGCTGCTCTCTGCTCCCGGGAATGCATGAGTAGAGTATGTGTTTGAAAGCGTCATTCCAGTCTTAAGTTTTAGGTATTCTTTTTTTTTTTTTTTTTTGAGACAGAGTCTCACTTTGTCACCTGGGCTGGAGTGCAGTGGCCGGATCTCAGCTCACTGCAAGCTCCGCCTCCCGGATTTATGCCATTCTCCTGCCTCAGCCTCCTGAGCAGCTGGGACTACAGGCGCCAGCCACCTCACCTGGCTAGCTTTTTGTATTTTTTAGTAGAGACAGGGTTTCACCGTGTTAGCCAGGATGGTCTTGAACTCCTGACCTTGTGATCCACCCGTCTCGGCCTCCCAAAGTGCTGGGATTACAGGCTTGAGCCACCGCGCCCGGCCAAGTTTTAGGTATTCTTAAAGGGGTTGGCTGGAGAAGTGACATTTAGCATTGAGTGAACGTTTGATAAAGATTTGTCTCGATATAAAAATAGTTAAAAACAATCTTTAGTGTTTCCTGTCAGGGTTCACCCATTAAAGAATGGTCTTGTAAAAAACTCATCGAGAGTGTCAGCGCCCAGAGGTGCTACCTTGCCAACAGTTGTGTCATCTGCTGTCACCAGGCGACACGCCCAGCGTTTAGCTGCACGTCAGATGTGGCCACGGGACCACAGGACATCCCTGTGGACGGATGTTCTTATGCAGATTAATGAGGATGGAGACTGCTGCAGAACTGTAAGCCCCCCAGGGGCTGACGGAAGCCTGGGAACACCTGAGACACCAGAGTCGCTGCTGCCCTGGGTAGAAGGAAACCTGCCCTGGAAGATGGGAAATGCAATAAGGAGAAAGTACCAAGGTACATGATGCTGTGAAAATGGAGATGTTTTAATTAAATTAACAATTAAAATCATTTTAATTATGTGAATTATTTGAATTCATGTTAGTTCTTTTAGGAAATTAATACTTAAAGCAAGTTTGTTTTCTGAATTGTTTGGATTAATTGAGTCAACACAAGAGTTAGCATTGATATCTGACCCTCTTCCAGGGTTGGGGCAGAGAAGATGGGGACAGAGGAGACGGGCCTCCCACCCGCTTTCCCCTGGAGCTCAGCCAGAATTTCCCATTGAGGAGCCCTCAGCTCCCTGAGAGCCAGAAGCTCTTGTGGAGAAGCCACTGTCGGCATGCCACCCACTTTGATGGCCCTGCTCTGCCATCCCTGTGCTCCAAGAGCTGGACCCTGCTGCTGCCTATGCCAGACAGGTCTCAGGGAGGTACCAGCCAGGGGGTATGCATGGCGAGGCCTGGACATCGCTGTCCGGGTTCCGTGGCTGCCGGTCTCATTCTCTCGCTGTTTGTTCTCCTAGCAAGACTTATGAGGTTCCTTGAGGACAAGACCCCCTCCTGCCACCTGGTCTGTTTCCTGAACGTTCTCTGTACTAGCACGGCCCCGGGATGCAGCCCTCAGGAATCATGGTGTCGGCCATAGTAGGGCGGGTCGCTCTGCTGGGCACCACGATGGATGTTAGCCGCTGTGCTTCACTTTGGGGACACGTTTAAGTACAAAAGTAATTTTAAAATTTCAGCATTATTTCAAGACAGCTGAGAGCTAGCACAGAATCCCTGGTCTGAGTGAAATCAAACAGTTCTTATTAATTATTCATGATGCCATGAATATGTAGGCTTATTTTTTATAATTGCCAGTCTGTATAATTAACCTTTTATTTGGTTAAAGTACTTAACTGTAAGAAGAGCTGTAATTTCAACTGTTTATAAAGCATATGGAAGAATGTTTAAATGTTTAATTAGAACCACTTTTTTTAGTTTCATAGAGAATTTGTTTTCTTGTCAACGAGGATCTTTAATTATTTAAACCAAAAGAGAAAAACAGACCAGAAAAGAAAAACAACTAGTAAAGCTCGGAACTGCGAAGGTGACATCGTTCCGTTAGTCTCGGGTTTTGCTTCCTGGGTTTGTGACGTGGTCAGAGTCCTTGTCTTTGATTTCCTAACACAAGTTGTTCAAGTTGGAAGTGAGTGTGAAATTGAGTTAGTCTAGCTTTATTCTTTCACGGATGAGAAGTGAATTATCTTCAGCAAGGTGGGTGCAGGCGTGGTCCCCGGGGGTCACTGTGGTGAACAGGCCGCCCTTGTGGGGAGCCAAGTTCGTCATCACTGGGACAGAGCCCAGGACACTTCCCTGGCTGGCCAGCCTCTTCCTAGAACCCCACACATTGCAAAGGATGGAGTCCAGATCTATACCATAAAGAAACGAGGATGGTTACAGAAAGCACCACGATCTCAGCTGAGTGGCTCTGAGCACCCCAACATTGGGGCACCTCAGCATCCTGTGTGGCTCAGGCTGTGCCCAGCAGGGTGGCCGGCCCGATTGAGCTGCGGTCTCCACCCTGAGAGTGAGGGCTCCTTCCCCCAGCACAGGTTAAAGCACCGTGTGTCCACCTGTGCAGTGGCTGGTCCCAGTGGCCCTGGAGGGCTGAAACCCTGGGTCCTGCCACTGGTCCGGGGCATCCGTTTCCCCTTCCTGCAGTTCCTGTGGCTGTGTGTCCAGGGGGCTCCAATCCCTGTCTCAGGACCATGGGTGAGGGGTCAAGTTCACCTGCTGTGGAGCTGGCCCGGATCTTGGTTCTGTGGATCCTCGCTGTGTGGCTCTGAAGCAGTTCTGTCCTCAGGAGAGGGATCCTCACAGCCGCCTCTTGGGGCCATGAGGAGAATTAATAGGATGACCCCCAGGTAGCTGCTCAAAGCCCTGTGCGGGGCCAGCCCTGTGTCTCCACCAGTTCCTTCGCTCTGTGCTCCCCCTCCACTGTCACATCGCCAGCCTTTATTTCCTTTTCCTTGGACCCAGGCAGCGAATGCTCCGCTGGTCTTGGCTGCCCCTTCTCTAGTCTGTCCTCAAATCACTTCCTGACAGACAGCCGTGACTAGCCATCGGCGTGACCAAAACCCCAGAAAATAGAACCCAACTTTCCTATTAAGCTGTACAGAGCTGTCCCAGCCCCACTTCCCACAGGCTGGCCTCATTCGCCATGGGATCTGTGGTTCTCACCTGGGGCTGAGGTTCCCCTGGCATCTGGTGGGGAGGGTCAGGGATGTCCCTCCAGCCCAGTACAGTTCCCCAGCCGGTGGCCGGCAGACAGCAGCACCCAACCTGATGTCCCTGTGGCTTCTGGTTCCCCGAGGCTGGCTGTGCTTTGCTGCCTCTTCATGCTCTCAGACGGGTGCCCTCTCTCCACCTTCACTGGTTAGCAGTGTTCCATCCATTAGAGCTCAAAGCACTGCCTCCCGGCAATGCAGCCCCTTCTCCTGGCCTGCCTGTGCCCCGCGGTCTGTACCATGTCCTCACGGACCCATCAGAGCGAGGCTCCCAGGGATGGAGAGGTTCCTGCTTGCGTCTCTGTCCCACCTTCTCTGGACCTGGCACAGTGCCCTTTGCCGACAGAGGTCTTGGGTTGATTGTCAGCGAAGCAGACAATCTATATGGCTCTAAATGGCTGTGAACATGCTTGATTGGGTTATTTTAAAAATAATTGTATATGTAAACATTTGAGTGTGACACAGGTGGATTTTTGGGCTAATGGTCTTGTTCTTCAGGGAGTAACCACAGGCCCATCCACAAGGACCATTTCCAGCTGATTTGTGGAACGCTGTTCTACCTGGTTAATTTTCAACGTTATCTCAGCC
Organism: Trachypithecus francoisi; assembly: GCF_009764315.1. Lineage (NCBI taxonomy): Eukaryota > Metazoa > Chordata > Mammalia > Primates > Cercopithecidae > Trachypithecus > Trachypithecus francoisi. Next base: position 801,925 of record NW_022681460.1, read on the forward strand.
TGAGAGGTAGGTCAGCATGTGACGAAGATCACTGGTTTGAATCCTAATCTGCTTCTTAGGAACTGCACCTTCCATGCCTTCGTTTCTTCCTTGGTTAGGTAGGGAAGGTATGAGCTACCTCAGAGTGGTGAGTGAGGCCTGCATCGAGTGACCGCATTAAAGTGACAAGGACTGCATCCAGAGTGTTGATATTTAAAAACCTTTAAACATCGCGATGCTGCATTTTGATACCCAGGTGAAACAGCAAAGTTATTTCAGATGCAGACACAGACCCTCGGTGAGGTGGGGGGCTGATGGCAGGAGGTGGACCACTGACCCTGTAATGAGGGCGTGGTCTGTTCGAGGCTGAACGAAGTGCACATCATTGCATGTACCACGGAGGTCCCTCTCGTGAAGTCCAGGAAGGGTCCATGTGGCTGAGCCGTGCGGTCTGTCCATGACGTCCGGCAGGAGGAGAGCTTTCGGGTGCAGCCTTGCTCTTGTGTGCACAGCCCTCAACGGTCTCAAAAGTCTGAGGCTTAAAGCAGGCTTGGGGTTTCCTTACACCTCCTGGATGTCTAATTTGCCTGGCAAACATGTTTTTCTTGGGTGTAAAGGTGAAGGAGTGGGTGACTCTGGTGAAAGTGTACTAATTACTGCACTTCTGGGTCAGTGACGCTTGGTTGAAGACACTATCTGCCCTGGATAGACATCTCTGTGGTGGTGAGAACCCGTGGCTGGATGTCGCGGGGTTGCCAAGAAGATGCCAATTTTTTCCTTTTTCCTCAGTAACAACACACTACTTTGTTTATGGAAGCAGCACACCCAGCTGAAAATCCAATTCTCTTGTTCGGCGGAGCGGCTGGTGACACGGGTCCAGATGCTGCGATGCTGATGGGGGGTCCTGGAGTGGGAGGTGTCAGGAGGCTTTCCCGACCCACAGCAGCCCTGGGCCATTGTTGGGCCTTCTTGCCCAGGGCATGACACCTGGAGGGAAAGCAGCTTCGGGGGCCTGAGGGCCGAAAGGCAGAGTCTTGGCATGTGAGGCAGGCCTGGGCCAGGCTCCTCGGAGGATGTCAGAGATCTGCTGCCCATGTAGGGACCACCCACCTCTGAGCCCCACGCAGATTTTCCTCCGTAGCCGAGTGAAATCCTGGTGCGGCGAGTGAGGCAGTCAGAGGCACCTTTTGTGGAAGGAGGACAAAGCTGGAGAGAAAGAGGTTTTCCTAAAGGCACAAGGCACTGATTCTGCATTAGGATAATTCCTAGGAGTGTGGTTGCTGGTGGGTGGAAAACTGTAGCCAGAGAATAAGTGGGAATGGCCCTTGCTGGTATTTAACTATTTAACTGATTCGTTCACGAATGGTCCGAACAGTTCCAGTGAAAAGAACATTTCGGACAGAAGTTTTCATCCTGCCTGACAATCAGCGTGACCGTGGGCTGTTCCATCCTTCCTGGGCGACCATGAGAGGGTCTCAGGCCCTTCTGGCCCTGTGCTGGCATTTCCCCAGGGTGTGTGCCCCATCCCGAATAGGCTGGAATGCCTCTGGGTGCAGCTGAGCCTCTTGAAAAGGGAAGAGACACGTGCTGTGCTCTGGCTGAACAGGAAAATGCGGGAGGACGGGGAGAGGGGCCTGGAGGTGAGGAGGATGGTGAGCGACACTGGGGACAGCGGACGGAGGTAACACCAGGGACAGGGGGACGGAGGGTCACGCCGGGGACAGGGGGACGGAGGTAACACCAGGGACAGGGGGACGGAGGGTAACACCAGGGACAGGGGGACGGAGGGTAACACCAGGGACAGGGGGACGGAGGGTAACACCAGGGACAGCGGACGTAGGGTAACACCAGGGACAGGGGGACGGAGGGTCACGCCGGGGACAGGGGGACGGAGGGTAACACCAGGGACAGGGGGACGGAGGGTCACGCCGGGGACAGGGGCATGGAGGGTAACACCGGGGACAGGGGATGGAGGGTAACACCACTTCTCCAGGTGCCTTTGGGGCATGCTGCCGCCTCTTGCACCCCAGAGTGAAGTCAACAGGATTCTGTCCCGAGGAGCCCCAGAGCCTGGCAGCTGGGATTATCCCTGTATGAACCACCGTTCACTAGCTCTGCACCCTGGGACAGGCTCCCTGGTGTTTCCACCCTGGTTTCCCATCTAGACAGTGGGACCCTGAGTGTCCCCGTCCCAGCTGCACCCAGAGCCCTGGACTCCAGCGTGTCGTTGGCACTCGTTAGCGTTTCTTTTGTTGTGGTCCGTGGACGAAGTGGCTCTCTCTTTGTGTGTTCACAGCCCTCCTGCTCACTTTACCTTCTGGGAACACTTTTTACATAGCTTCGTATGTGGGGAGGACTTGAGTGATGAATCGAATGTTTCATCAGGTGCGGTTCTTCTGTTTCCCAGTTTTGACACATTTGGTGAAATTTCCAGGGACTCATGTGGTCAGCCTCACGGTTTCACTTTGTCACTTTCTAATGCAGTATTCTTTGGGAGTCTTTTCAATGAAGCGCCATCATTTAAAAATAAGTTTTATAATATGCAGTTTCAGGTTAATTCTTTCCCTTTGTGTCTCAGGCAGTAGCTACCTACCTGTGAGTAGTCAGAAAGGTTCACGCAGTTTTCCAGGGCGGCCTTTGCATTTACTGGAACTATTAAGAGCTCGTTCCTGCTTCGGCCGGGATTGACACACAGTGCGCGTGAGGCCGTGCATGGCTTAGCGTCTTCTGCGGGCTTAGAGGTCACTTTCTGTTCTTCCCCAAGCCTGCTGCACTGTGCCGAGTGTTCACCGCGGGCGACGGTCACGCTGTCTGGCACAGGCCACCGAGGCCACAGGGCAGAATGGCAGAGCCCGGCCTCCTCGTCACCCTTTACCTGGAGCAGAAAGCGCAAGCCTGTTATCAGAGCTGTGCTAGCCCAGAAAGCCTCCGAACAGGCTGAATTTAGGAATCGGCTCCTACCAACTGCCCATGTTTAGGATGTGTTTGAATTTCTGTGATTTTTCCTGCACTGAAGCTACTGGGCTGGCTCTGAGTCACCGTCATGGGACTTCATGTTGCCCCGATGGGAAACGGCGTGGGTGGAGGGCTGCACAGAGGCTTACGGCCGTGACAATGAAGGGCTTGTTGCCTCTTGGGACAGCGAGTTCAAGCTCTTTGTGATTGTTAGCATAAAGAGTGACCCGCTGAGGACATGGCTGTAATTCAGGGTGGCATGGTTGATTGTCATCATTAATATCAGGTACCTACCTCTAAAATGACGGTACCCGTTGTGCGGCTCCAGGAGGGCAGCTCCTGCCAAACACACGTGCTCCTGGGCCCCTGTAGACAAGGTCGTGTTGCCAGCCAGGCCTGCAGCTGTGGGTGCAGAGGGGTCTACAGGGCACCGAGTGCCTCCCTCAATTGCTTGTGGGGCCCAGCCCCCTGTCCCTCTTGGTCCCCAGTGCGGCTCCTCCCAGGATTCTCCCAGCCCCGTGCACACCTCCGTCTTCACAGCTTCTGTAGTTTTCTCGTGGGCGCCCCAGGTGGGTGCCTGGGCAGGGTTCGTGTGTCAGTCGAGTTCTCTCTAGCCGTCCCTGGCTCGTGGCTCAGCAGGTCCCTTCAAATGAGTCAGCAAGCTGTGTGCCTGCATGTTCAGGATACTTGTCAGGGGCCTTCCTCAGAGCAAGACCGACGCTCACCTCATCCCTGGGACTTTGGAGCCCACCCTGGAGAGACTCCAGCCATGTCCAAAGGGGCTGTCCGGGTCCTGCAGGCTGGTGGGAGTGACTTCTGAGCCTCTTGAGACCACACTTTGTGTTCCTACACCCCACAAAGCCACTTAAAGTGCCATGTTCTGGTGCCGTGTGCCTCACAAGTGTGCCACACAAGCCTGCACGGGGATCTGAGCGGGCGCTGCCTTCCTCAGGCTATGCTTGAGTTTTGGGGCAACTGGAGCACTCGTGGCTGTGATTCTCGCCACTGTCTGGGATTCCCTAGAGGATCTCACCTGCAGCCTGAGGACCACATCGGCAGCCACTGAGGAGCCGCTAGGTGCGGCGTTGGTCCCACTCAGTCCTTCTCGACTTTGGTGACAGAGGAGACAGCAAAACTTCAGCTGGGAGCCCCAGGCCTTCTCTGGTTGGCGCCCTGGGACTGATACAGCACAGATCCTGCCATCCACGTGCTGGGGGCCCCTCCGTGCGGCTCCCTCCTCTGCTCAGGAGCTGCGCCCTTGGGCTGTGTAGCTCCGGGTCCTCACACTCAGGGGCCAAGGGAGGGTCGTGGATGAAGAGAGAAGGAGAAGGGCAGCGGTTTGAGCCCAATTGTGTTGGCGTCATCTTCTGCCTGTTGTCCCTAAGTACATTTGCAAAGTTTTCCAGATGAAAACTCAGAAGGGAATTTTAATGACTGGAATCTGTGAATTCCAATGAAGCCAAGTCTGTCCACCTCTTTCACCCACCTCATTTCTCCCCATTGGGGCTGATTTTAGCAGCGTTCATAGAGGCAGGGATGGAAGGGGTGGGGGCCAGCCCTCGGCCCTGTGTCCCTCCCCTCCTCTTCTCAGCGCCACAGCATTTTGGTGTCATCCCCTTCCCTGCACGCGTCCTCATGAAAACCAAGTGCGGCTGGAGGGAGATGCCTGCACCCACTCCCGTGACCTTCCCGGCCAGCCTGGCTGCAGCGGCCTCTCCGCAGGCATCTTTCTGGTGCTGCCTACATGCCCCTCCCATCACCTGACGCTCGTGCTCCTGAATCTTCACGCGTGTGCTCCGTGCAGCCACCTCACGGGCTCCCTGGGAACGGAGACAGTGTCTCACGCCAGTCAGAATGCTCTTCTTTGTCCACTGAATAGTCCAACACAGAATCATTCCTCTGTGATTATTTATGCTGTGTTATGTAGAACTGGAATAAAGAAAAAGTGAAATTAGACATTACAGCCATCAGGTTGAAGCTTGGTAATTGCATTAGGGAGTTAAATGGGAGCATTTGAGCTTCTGGAGTTCTAATTCCACATCTTCATATCCCCATCACCCCATACCCAGTGTCTAATATAGCTCTTGGTCTAGGAGTTTCTTGAGAAATGCTTACTGAATTGAACTGGACTGAGCTTAACATTCCCACCCAGAGTTAGAAGCCCCCCTGAACAAATTGCATTTAGAACATGAGTTTGATATTACTGTGGTAAGGGGTATCCTACACGTCATAATTCCTAGTCAATATCAGGTATTTAGTCAAATAGACTCAAGTATAGGGAAGCATAGGCCCATCTGGCGAAAGGGCAAGGCACGGTGCTTTAGGTCCAGGTCCCCAATATCAACTATGAAAATAAAACCTTGTCAACTCCAATTACAGCCCTGTCCTCAGCTGGTCACTGTTTACACTAACAATTATAAACAGCTTGAACTTGCTGTCCTGAGAGGCAACACACCCTCCATTCTCTCTGTAGTGTAGCTGCCTTGGTGGATGGAACATGCCCCTCCTTCCTCTCTCCCCCATCCCTCCCTCTCCCCTCCTCTCTCCCTGCTTCCCCCCTCCTTCTTCCTGTCTTCTCTCACCTTTCTCCCCCCACCTTCTCTCCTGGACAAGGGGCAGAAGAGAGGACATCTCTGGAATCTTCTGCTTCATCCAAGCAGCTTGGGGGCAGCATCAACAGCTGCAATTTGGCTGCCCCAGCAGGTGCCTCAGGGCAGCCTTTCTAATGGGAATCCTGGAATCATGTCTTTCCTTAATGTGTCCTAAAGGCTGGAGGACATGAAGTTAAACAATGCTCCATGCTCAGTCCTGTGATTTTGTGTATTTATTGGACTTACTTTGAAATTAAACTAAACGATACCCAAGGTAGAGCATGAAAAAAAAGAAAAAACAGGCTATGGTATTGGTAAACAAACAACCGTTTGGTTTGTTGGTTTGTTCTTAGACCTTCACAGGCTCCTAGGTCACACGTTTCAGTTTCTTAGCGAGTGACATTCTCGTGTCAGCCTCTTGTTTGACGATGTCAGCCACAGCAGAAAGAAGCACTCCATAGGCCCCGTGCTCAGCACCTTGGCGTGAGCTCCTGCCATCTTCTGTTCATGCTCATCACAGCTCTGTGCAGTGGGCGTCCTCCTGATCCCTGTGGGAGGATGGAGGATGGAGGCGGAAGGGTGAGTGATGGCAGGATCACATGAGGGGTCTCTCCCGAGGTAGGGAGCGGAACAGGCCCAGGACCTTAGTGCCCATCGCATCCTTCTTCTCCTCCTCTGCCTCTCTGTGACTGTTTGACTCAGGCTGCAGGGACAGACATGAGTATGTGCAGAGCCTGTGTGCACCCCTGGGAATGTGTGCTCGTATTGGCAGGGAGGGGTGTCAGTGTGTACAGAGCGTGTGTGCACACCTGGGGGTGTGTGCTGGTGTTGACAGGGACAGATGTGTACAGAACGTGTGTGCACACCTCGTGGTGTGTGCTGTTGTTGGCATGGACAGACGTGAGCGTGTACAGAGCGTGTGTGCACACCTGGGGGTGTGTGCTGGTGTTGACAGGGACAGATGTGTACAGAGCGTGTGTGCACACCTGGGGGTGTGTGCTGTTGTTGGCATGGACAGACGTGAGCGTGTACAGAGCGTGTGTGCACGCCTGGGGGTGTGTGCCGGTGTTGACAGGGACAGATGTGTACAGAGCGTGTGTGCACACCTGGGGGTGTGTGCTGGTGTTGACAGGGACAGATGTGTACAGAGCGTGTGTGCACACCTGGGGGTGTGTGCTGTTGTTGGCATGGACAGACGTGAGCGTGTACAGAGCGTGTGTGCACACCTGGGGGTGTGTGCTGTTGTTGGCATGGACAGACGTGAGCGTGTACAGAGCGTGTGTGCACGCCTGGGGGTGTGTGCTGGTGTTGACAGGGACAGATGTGTACAGAGCGTGTGTGCACACCTGGGGGAGTGTGCTGGTGTTGACAGGGACAGATGTGTACAGAGCGTGTGTGCACACCTTGGGGGTGTGTGCTGGCATTGGCAGGGACAGATGTGTACAGAGCGTGTGTGCACACCTAGGGGAGTGTGCTGGTGTTGACAGGGACAGATGTGTACAGAGCGTGTGTGCAAACCTGGGAGTGTGTGCTGGTGTTGACAGGGACAGATGTGTACAGAGCGTGTGTGCACACCTGGGGGTGTGTGCTGTTGTTGGCATGGACAGACGTGAGCGTGTACAGAGCGTGTGTGCACACCTGGGGGTGTGTGCTGGTGTTGACAGGGACAGATGTGTACAGAACGTGTGTGCACACCTGGGGGTGTGTGCTTATGTTGTTTTGTAAGCAGCAAATACGTAGCCCGTTGCGTCGGGCGGCCCTGCGCCCATGCTGAGTCCGTCAGTGGCCCTCAGGTTGGGGTCTCCATCTCCCCAGATAGCACTCGAGTGGCTTGAGGTTTCAGATTCTTCCTCTATGGGTACTTGGGCCTCCTCAGGACTAAACATCAGAACCAGCCAACTGCAAACTACAAGAATGTTCAAATGCATCTTCAGTAGGAAAAACAAGAGCAATTGGAAAAATTTTCCAATGTGACCCCGTGGTTAAGCCGTTAGATACTCCAGCCAACAGATTGAGTCACTTTAAAATTCACACCAATTAAAATGGTTGTGAGAGTTGCAGAGCTCCACCACTAAACCTTGAAATAATTGAAGCATTCTGCTCCACTTGCTTACAAACTAGGGTTGGGGATACCTTTCAGTCCAAAGTAGCAACCTTCTAAATCCAGCTTAGATGCGAGGCTCCCACTGACACAGGAAGAGACAGTGGCCCTTGATTATTCTCCTGTGTTCAGATATTTTGTCTTTTTTTTTTTTTTTTTTAATCCTGATCATCACTTCTGCTTTTCCAATTCAAACTAAAGGGAGTTTAGTTCTGTTTTGGAGAAGCTGTGGTTAGTGGTTTCTTTTCATGGTTTGCTTAATCTCTTAAGTCTGGTGCTTACATTACCCAAATAGACTTTTCTTGAGTACGACGGTGCCATAACCCAGGGCTTCTCCCTCCATATCTGCTCCCCAGGAGGCTCCTTAGGAATGGGCGCTGGAGATCCAGCCCCTCTCCGTGTGCCGTTTTCTTTGAGTCCAAGGTAGGTTTGGCTCAGAGAAGAAAAGAGGCCTCCGGGTTAGGTGCCTCTGACTGCTTGCTTGTGAAATGTTTAATGATAAGGTGCCTTCCAAACTAATTTTACACATTGATAGTTGTAGCTTGAAGTATCACTGCAGTCATAAGAACAAGAAACACTCCCATAAAGTAGATTAGCAGAAAAAAGCCATAAAAGTTTAATAAAGTGCAAATGGTGTTGTAAGAATGTACAGTGGGAAATGCTCTCAGTCCAGCCAGATCCAGCTGTGGTGTCAGTCCAGCTGTGGCGTCCTCCTGTAAATACATTCAGCCACGTGTGGCCCTGATCGCAATCACTACTCTGAATTGTGATCCAGAATGTTCCTGGGGGCCGATGCCGGGACTGTGCCAGCAGCTGAGTCTGATTGGACGTCACGGTGGTGATGTGCTTAGTGCGGCCAGCTGGGCCGAGTGGTGGTTACCCGTGTACTCGCCACGTGCAGCCGTTATTCTGGTGATAGGGTTGCATGCGGCGCGGCTTGTCCAACTGGGCTACTTAAAGTACTGGGAACCCAACCGCAGGCGGGTGCCTCCCGACATGGGAGCTGTCTTTTTTATGCAGGGCCCTCTGGCGCTGCAGACCCCTGCCGCCAGTCTGAGCTCACAAGGAGGTACCGGAGAGCTCTGCTGGGGCCTGGAGGTCCCTGAGCAGGTGGTCACTTATTGCTTGTGGAGTGGTCCATGGCCTGTGAGTTTATTCCTGGGGTTTGTGTGGGTGAGCTTAACCAGTTCACAGATGGGCACTGACCCGTTACACAGGTGACACTAGTTAAATTGGAATCTATATTAGCTCGCACGGGAGTGCTTGAGGAGCTGGGAGGGTGGGGGAGGCTTGGCCCTAGCGCTGGAGCCCGGGCTCCTGACATTCTGCATCTTCCTGTTGGGGGGGCCGTCAGGGCTGCTGTGGGTCCTGAAGACAGTAGGTGCTATATGGACCAGGGGATGCAGAAGCCTCTAGCGGCTGTGGGGGGCAAGGAGACAGTCGCTTCCCCAGAGCCAGCCCTGCTGACACCTCGGCGTTAGCTGGTGGGACCTGTTTTGGACTCCAGCTTCCAGAAATGTGAGAAAATAAGTCAGTGTTTAGGGTGCTAAATTTGGGGTGATTTAGTGGAGAAATAGAAAACTAGCCCACAAGGGTGCACGCATTAAAATGTGCTCTGTCCAGGTGTTCACAGTGGCGTGAGGGGGATGGCATCAGCGTTCTGGGAACTGTGCAGTTTTACTGAAGGAAGGGGGCTCACCACACCTTTCCTCATATAAGTGAAGGTATGTATGCCTGCCACACCGCCCAAGAGACAGGGACTAGAATTCTGACTTTCTTATGGGAACCAAGCCACAGAGCACAGTGGGGGCTGAAATGAGCTTCCTACAGCCTGAACTGGGAAGAGGAATCGCAAGTAGCTTTTTTCTACACAGACCTGTCCTTTCAGGTTTAAGTTCTGGAAAAAGGGAGAAGCCAGGCACACCTCAGTGAGGGACAGCGTTTCTGGAGGTGGTGTGGCTTCAGCCTTAATGTGGCCGTGTGGTTGGGAGGCTCAGAAACTGCCCTCCAAGGGCACTCATCTGTTCCTTATTGCACTAATACCTCGTTTACAGAAATCCACAGAAATTACAGTGCAGGAGGCCTCTAGTCTGGATGGGTTTGTGTGGACCGAGGTCACGGGGTGTTGTCTCAAGTGCTTATCCTGATCTGGCAGAGGCTCTGTTCCCAAATAATTCCACAGTTTCAGAGCCTAGATCTGAGTGATAGTCTTTTAACTTTGTTGCATAAAAGTAAACAAAGTATGTCTTGAGAGTCTAAAAATCCATTTAGTAGTCATGGCTGTAAACTCATACATGGGGCTTTGGGATGGAGTGAAAACCACCATCACCTGGCGTGGACGCTGCCTGGTATTTTTAGCGTGGTGGCCTGCTCGTGCCTTGAACTCTATCTGCAGTGTGAGCAACAGCTGTGTATTTGAGAAATGTAGGCAGGTCAGCTTGCTCCTCCAGGGGCCTGCGGGCATCCGGGTGAGGGGCCTGGGATGAGGCCACGTCAGTGGGAAGGAGCTTGGTTGTGTCAGCCGATGTCTGCCTCTACAGGCCTGAAAGCCAGCCAGAACCCAGTTTTCCTTTGGTCATCTAATGCCAGAAAAAAACCTGTTTCTTGGAGATTCTCGTAGTTTATATTAATGAACCATTTGGCCATAATAAAATGTTATAAATGCGTGAGGCTTTACAATTTGGCAGATGTGTAACTCATATATCAAACTGTTAAAGATATTTGTTACACTTGAAGGTTTTTTAGCATTTTATGCACAAACCAAATGCCAGTAGCATTTTGAAGGAGTATTGTGGAATTTTAAACACAGTGGGACAGTGCTGGGTCTCTGGGATGCTGGTGAGGTGGATGTGACCTCAAGCTCTTGGAGCTTGCAAACAGGATTGCTAAATTGTCACACCTGCAGTGCTGGAAGTCAAAGTGGATTTCTGTAAATGAGGTATTAGTGCAATAAGGAACAGATGAGTGCCCTTGGAGGGCAGTTTGAGCCTCCCAGACACCCCAGGAGGAAGCGGGGGAGTGGGGCAGTTACCCACCAGAACCTGGACAGTGGACCGTGTTTGCTGGTGGCCCTGCTTGGCAGGCCATTACGTGCAATATAAAACAGGTTAGTGCCCTTGAGAGCGGTTTCTCGGCTCCCTTCAGAACCGCAAGTGGAAGATGCCCCAAGGACGGGGGGTGGGAGTTCGGTTATCCACAGGAGCCTGGATGATGGAGCTGGGTTTGCTGGTTGTCCTGCATAGCAGGTCATTACGTTCAATAAGGAACAGGTGACTGCCCTTGAGGGCGGTTTCTCGGCCTGCTTCGGAACTGCAAGTGGAACACGCCCCAAAGTGAGGGGGACTGGTGGTCTATTATCCAGTGGGGCCGGATTTGCTGGTGGCTGCTGCGTGGCAGGTCACTGCGTGGAGCCATGGGAGGTGAGTGGAGTGGGAATAGAGGATGCACCCTCCACAGCTACTGCTGGGAATTGGCTCTGGTAGCAGAGGGGGCATAGAGGGATTCCCATCAGGGGCAACACGACTGGGGTCCCACGTGTGCTGGACGCCAAGGTGTGGCTATATGTAATCTCAGTCTGCACAGCCGTCCTGGTGAGTGGGTTCAGTTACCTTCCCATCTCACATTTGAGAAATCTCCGGGGCTCACATCACAGCTAGGTGGGTTGGAACTAATGTCTCAGGCAGGACGTTGGCCCCAGAGCCCAGATCTTAGCCCCCCCTTTTGAGTCCCCCAAGCTTGTAGAGAGGGGTGTGTGGTGGTGGGTGGGGGCTGAGAAACCAACACAGTAGAGGGGGGGAGGAAATAAACCAGGCAGGAGACACAGGCAGTGCTTGGGAGGTCTGCAGGGGGTCTGGGTGTGGGGGACACCTCTGGGCCTGTGAACCCCGTTCTGTGCTCCTGGCTTGCCAAACCTTGGCCCTCAGCCACATGCTGCGTGCTTTAGGTGAAATCTCAGTCCCTCGTGTGGTGCGGGCATCTTTTCTGCCTGGCTTTGCCTCCTTAAATCACGGAGTCTCAGTGGGGATGGCGGGGTGGTTGGTGGTCCATGGAATTTGCCCTGTACCTCCCCATCCTTGGCCTGTCCTGTCTGGCCTGTTACCTGAATCTGTGTCTCTTCAGAGCCTGCAAATGAGTGGAGGCCACGTGGCAGCCTCTTGCTGACCGACCTCTCAAACATTTTTATTCATCAGATTGTGTTAAATGCTGATTCCTAGGCACCCCCATTAGACTCTACGCCTGCCTGGCATGGGTACTTTGGGGAAGGTAGAGAGGGTTGCTGGGCTGTTCCAGGGGGGAATTTGCATTGTTGAATGTCTACTCTGTTCCTTCCAGCACTCTACTTTCCATGCACACGTGGCATTAAACCTGGAAGACCTCTGGGTGCTGTGCTGGTGAAGAAGCCCCGGCTGGGCGAGGGGCTGCTGGGGCTCGGACTTGATTCCTGGGCTGGGGGCTGCGGGCTTATTCTCTTCAGTGGGCCTGCTGATGGGATGCCCTGGGAAGTCCTGCTGTGCACTCAGGGGAAGGTGCAGAGACAGGCTCAGGAAAGACAGACCATGGATTTAAAAATTCCTACTGGAAAATCTTTTATGAGCAAATTAATTTGCATCTAACTGAAGACAATCATTGCTTGAATAATTGGTTTGTTTACAAAGTTGGTCCTATGAACAGATTAAAGTTTTCATTCATGCCTTATCTATAATGTAAATAGGAGCTATTACCGCAATGTAAATTAGCTTTAAATTTCGTATCAGATTGCAGTCCAGATTACAAATGGCTGCTTGATAATCTAATTGATAAAACGGAGGAATTCAGTGCTTGGAACCCAGAGTGAAGGGAACAGAATTGCTTTGGTTTCTCAAAAGCGTGTGACTGAGTGGTGACCTGGGGTGAAGAGAAGTGGCTGGAGTCATTACACTCGAGGAGATGATCTGCCCCAGCCTTTCTCAGCTGTCTTCTGGACAAAACAAAAGGGTGATAAATGGAAAAATTCAGCACTGAGTTCGTCTATGCCCTGAGCTGCTCATACAATCATTAATGGGCTGTATCTGTGAAGCCTCCATACAGGCACAAAGGAATTAGGCTAGAGTATGGGGGCCGGCGACCTCTGGCATCTGGACCGCATGTCATTTCCTAAAGCCTTTTTGGGTGAAATGACAGTGGCAATGTCATTCGGAGGAGTGTAATCTCACGTATGAGATGCAGATTTTAAATGATGCAGATTTTAAACACCAAAGTCAGGAAGCTTGGTGGGAGTGGCTGTCTTCCAAGTGGTTTTCTGTGCTGCCATGGATGAGGCGTGGATGTGTCGGCTGTTGGTGAGATCCACTGGTGAAGGGGCTAAGCAAACCGTGGAGGTGGGGGGGTGTGAAGCTACATCTCTTCTGGCATCCCAAGTAAATTTTGTAAAACTTGTGAATTTGACCCTAACCCTGAGTGTTGAAGTCTGGTGCAGTGTCTTGAGCCCTCTTCTGCATTGAGGGTGTGACTGTAAATGACCGATTCCTCAGTGGTGAAAGTTCAAATTTAGCTTCCCTGAGGAAGCCAGACCTCAGTCACCCGTATCTCCATTGTAAACACTGTGGCCCGTACGTGGGTGGCTGCAAGTTTCCAGGCCTTCCTTGGAGAAGCAGCCGTGAGGTGCTTGATGATTTGATAACATCAGCCACCTTCTGTCTTCTGTCTAATCATGGTACAAATGATTCTAAATGATTCTCCTACAAGGAAATGGATCTGGTTTCTTCCCGATCGTTGGAAGAAGCAGCCCACCTAGGGACTCCACCGTCCTCTGCACTTTCACAGCGAAGCCTGTGTCTGTCTCCGAGGAGTGTCACGTGTGTCGTGGGAATCGCCTCCTTAATTCTTCCTGCTTTTGAGGGCTCGGGTAGCTCTGCCTGTTTCACCCGGGACGAGCAGCGGGTGGTCTCTGGCTGCTGTGGGACTAGGGCTTGGGGGTGCATCATCACATTCGGTGGCCTCTCCAGGTGGGCATCATTGTCTTTTGCCTGTTGGCTGAGGCAGCTGTGATGCCATGGGGGTCATGCTCGTCAGGCCTAACCCAATTCTTCCCATGTACACCTCCCCTGCTGGAGTGCCTTTCCTTATGATGACATGTTGAATTAGCGTGGAGAATGCAGAGAGGCTCTGGGCCTCTCCCTCCCATTCTTACTCTCTGGAGCTGTGATGCCCGACAAGGAGCCCATAGCCAGAGGCTCCTTTAAACTTATTTAGAATAAAGATTTGATTACATAGCTAAACACATTTGAAAAGAACTTCACAGATTAAATTCCAGATTCAGCCCTTCAGGCCCAGTGGCCACGTTTCGGGGCTCAGCAGCTGTAGGTGGCTGTTGTCTTTCTGTGTTGGCTGAGCAGATTGAAGCATTTCCAGTTCAACAGGCAATTCTCTTGCATGACTCTGCCTGTGGTGAGGGCACCTAGGCTGGAGAGCCTCGTGGGGATCCCTTAGGCCTCTGGCTGCAGCCAGGCTGCACGGTTCCTGTGCCCCGGGTCCTCTGCAGGCCCAGAGGGACCCCACCACAGAGCCAGCACTGCTAGACTTGGGTACTGTGTGCAGACAGCAGAGGGGCACGTCCAGGCCTTGCAGGGGCTGGGGTGACTGGCCTCCTTGGCCAGGCTCCTGTCTCCGAGTCTTCAGGGGAAATGCATCCACCATCCACACCGTGCACCAGAGGAAAACTGCAGACTTCTCTGTGGATGGTGAATTGAGATCATGCAGAATGACTAGGTTTGGGCTCCTGACCAGCGTGGAACCTGACATTCTTCCATGTATACATGGCAAAGAGAATGCAGCATTGTCAGCTTGAATCCAGATGTGCTCCCGTTTTGAGGTGGAAGGTTCTGGGAGTATTGGCCATTGGTGATTGTGCTGCCGTGGAGGACTTTGAATGCAGGCACTGGTTTGGGATAACCCTGGTTTCCTGGTCCTGTATGTGGGCATCCCTGAATATCCCAGACTGGGGGAAGGCAGGGGAGATGGGAGGGTGACAAGAGGTCAAGTGTTTCCAGCTTTGGGGACTGATGCCATCAGATGGCCGAGATCAGGATGGTGGTGGCCAGGGACCAAAGCACGGGTGCGTGGAAATGCCATGTTTCCCGGAGCATGGGGAGGACCTCTTGAACTCTATTCCTGGGCAACAGTTCTTCCATTCTCAGGAATCTGTGCCATTGTAATTGAGTAGCAAATTCTGTAATTGCTCTAATTACTTACTGTTAAGTCCCCATCCCAATGACCATGAATTAGCAACAGTGATAACAGCTTGCCTGGTCAAACCTTACCAAGAAACACCAGTGGAACTAGTTTTAGTTGCCTCTAGTTCCCTCCAAATCAGATTCCTTAGCGGCTTGTGTCCCTACACTTGCTGCAGTTCCTCCTGGGCCTGGCAGGCACATTCCAGACATTCACATCTCAGCTCAGATGCAGGCATGCACATTATTTATAGAAAATCTCCCTGCGCTGTGATCGGCTTGAGCTGACGTTCTCTAGGTGGGAGGCGGAGGTTCAAAAGTTCTAATGGGATGAAATTAGAAATATGAATTTTTAAAATTTAAGTGTTATGAACTCTGTTCAGTGATTTCCTCTGAAGTGAGAGACTATTTGCAGATGAGGCAGTCAGCCTGCAGCTCTCCTTAGATCTGACCTAGACCTGGATGCCATCCTTTGGCCTCTTCCTGGGTGTGGGGTGCTCTGCTTGAAGCAAAACCAAAGGCAAGAACGTGGTCTGCATCACTACTGCAGCCAGCTCAACGCGCACACCCACTGGGAGGGGGGTTTGATCACTTAACATTTTAAATGCATTTAACGTTAAACCAGCAAGTCAGCCAGTGCTTTCTGTAAGCAAGCTGCCTGGCTCATGGGAACCTGACACTTGACTTTTCGGAAGAGAGTACTTCTGTGGAGTGTCAATATTTGTCTCATTTCTTGAGACTCTGCTCAAAGTGATGAACGTGGGTAAATTAGGACATTTTTGTGTAAATTGGGCCACAGAGATCTCTAGGCATAGTCAGGGGAGTAAACGCCTGATGTGAACCATGGCCAGGCACTTTGGAACCTGGGATCCCATCTCCAGCCTTTCAAGAGACATAGAGGAATATAAAATGCAGATGAGAGAGTTCATGTTTTGGGCATCTCTGTTCTTTTGAAATCAAAGTGCAAAGAAAAAGTTTTGCCTTGAGGTCTTAACCCATACTTGTTTTTCTCCTGAGGTTTTAAAATTTTCTTCACTGCTTTTTTCTCCCCCGATCCTTGGGGAACTTCTATCTTCATATCTTCTTAAAAGATATGGTTAAATTCAACACTGAAATTGAAAAACATGCTTTCATACTTTTCTTTAAACTGATGTATCTGACATTGGTGAAGAACTAACTGGGAGTATTGGTTTATTTTTATTTTTTTGAGACAGTCTTGCTGTGTTGCCCAGGCTGGAATGCAGTGGTGTGATCTTGGCTCACTGCATCCTCATCTCTTGGTTCACGCCATTCTCCTGCCTCAGCCTCCTGAGTAGCTGGGATTATAAGTGCCTGCCACCATGGCTGGTTCATTCTTGTATTAGTAGAGACGGAGTTTCAACATGTTGGCCAGGCTGTTCTTGAACTCCTGACCTCAGGTGATTCGCTCACCTTGGCCTCCCAAAGTGCTGGTATTACAGGCACGAGCCACCACATTCGGCCTGGGATATTCTTGATTATAACTGTAACATATCCCTTTAATAAAAACAAAACAGAACAACAACAAAACAGCTGTCTGAAAAGTCTCGAAATTAAACAGCTCACTTGGACAGGGATTTGGACACCAGTTGAATGGCCCAGCACACCATAGTTACATGGGCCACTCGGCCTGTTAAATCCTTAGGGTATTTGAAGTCATGTGGAGATTTGCATTTCTGCCTCTGGATATCATGTTAGTATTCAGCTAGTGTTTGAGGGCCAGGCTCAGATCCGGGAAAACAAGAGCCCCTGACCTCACGGCACTTCTCTTCCATGTGTGTGTGTTAGGAAAATAGCATAAGATATTTTTTTCAATGAGCTGGGAAGATGGAAACACAAACTTAGGATGTTTACTTGTTCAGAAGAAGGGAAGTGCAAGGAACACTCAGCTTTGCTGCTGCTGAAGGAGGCCCCTGGTGGAGGCTGTTTCAGAGGTGGAGTTTCTCTGAGAAAGGTGGTAAGAGGCAAATAGGATGCCCCATCTGGTTTGCCAGAGATGGGGAAAGTTACTATCCCCAAAACAGCCTCAGCATTCTGGCAAAGGCTTTGGAAAACCAGCTAGGGTGGGGGACCTTGCTGGCCGCTGGGTAGAAGGAAAACATTGCTGGTCCTGAGGACTGTACTGTTCTTCCACTGCTATAAAGAACTACCTGAGGCTGGGTAATAAGGAAAACAAGGTTTAATTGGCATACAGTTCTGTGGGTTGTACAGGCTTCTACATCTGGGGAAACTTACAATCAGAGTGGAAGGTGAAGGGGAGGCTGGCATGTCTTCACATGGCTGGAAGGGGAGAGAGTGAAGGGGAAGGTGCCATGCACCTCCAAACAACCAGATCTCAGGAGAACTATCATGAGGACAGCACTTGGGGGATTGTGCTAAACCATTAGAAACCACCCCCATGAATCAATCACCTCCCACCAGGGCCCACCTCCAACACAGGGTTAGAGTTCAGCATGAGATTTGGGTGGGGACACACAGCCACACCATGTCAGGCTTCCCATTCTTCTGCACGTGGTTCTGTCATTGGTTTTTGTTTGTTGATACATAATATATGTACATATTTTCAGAGTGCATGTGATACCTTGATTCACCCCTATATTGATGAAATCGGGGTACTTGGGATGTCTTTCACTTTAAATAGTTTCTTTTCCTTGTGCTGGTAATGTTCAAGTTATTCTCTCCTAGCTGTTTTGAAATACACAGTAGATGACCCACTGCCATCCCCCTGCTGATTTATCAATAGTAGGTCTCGTGTTCCCATTAGGCTGTGTGTTTGTGCCCGTCACCAGCCTCTGCCCATCCTGCTTCTGAGTGGGCTCTGCTGGGCCCTGTTGACCACCTACTCTTGGCCTCCATGAGATCTGCTCTCAGCTCCTGCTTATGAGTGAGAACATGCGCCGTTTCCTTGCTTGGCTCGTTTGCTTCACGTAATGTTCTCCAGCTCCATCCATGCTGCCGCGGATGACAGGGCTCTCCGCTGTGTGGTGGAGTATTGCTCCTGTGTATGTTCGGGCCACGTTCCCTTCATCCCCTGTTGACGGGCACTCAGGTGATTCCAGACCTTGGCTGCTGTGGATGGAAGCTGAGAGCAGTCACTGGCTTTATACTCGGGGGATGTGAGCCACTTTGATGTTCTCAAGCAGCCTATCCCCAAATCCCTCCGTAGAATGCCGCATTTGTTTGTATCCATGGCTTCTTCCACTAGGATGAACAGCTGGGAAGGGGCTTTGAGTGAATGCTTGGGTTTCTGTCTTTAATTGGTAGTCAGCTGAACTGGCCAAGCAGGGGTCCCAGTGACCCTGGACACTACCTCACATAAGGTCCAAAGATGCAGTTAGGTTCTTTTTTTAACTTAAAAAAAAAAATGCTTTTGACCTGGTTAAGCTATAGCATTATCAGTTAGAGTTTTTCATATGGGAAAGGTGTATATTTTATTTTCTAAGAAGGAAAGAAATCCTGTTAAATACTCTAACCACAGATTAAATCATGTCAAGGAAAGAGGTACTGTTTTGGGGGAAAGTTACCCCTTCATGTCAAAGATCAAGGAGATGACTTACATTGTTTAATTGAGTTAATTATGAAATCTTAAGTGGTTTTAAGAAGACGAGCTGTGGATGCTACAAGACATGAGACTGATGCTGATTTAATGTTAGCCCTGACAGAACGTGGCTAATATTTAAAGCTTGCTCCAGTATTGCTTGATAGATTGTAAGTTAATGTAAAGATCTGTTTGATGCTTTTATTTTACAAAATATGATTGAGAAAAAGTTTGACAGCCAAGGAACCGTCTTCAAACAATTTCTTCCTAGTTTCTATCACCAGAAAAATTTGTCCTGTTAATTCCAGAATTTACTTTTGGAAAGTTCCCGTAAGGAGAGCAGAGGTATTGGTGGTTGAATGGTGACTTGAATTTAGGTGAAGATCGTTAAATATTTCATAGTCATGTTTGTCTTGGTGGTTTTAGCAATTTTATATTAAATTTAGAACTGTGAGTCAAACCAAATGTGTTCTTTTGCTTTTGTGATACTCCTTTGTATGACTATACTGGTAAAGAATGATAAAATGTGTATAGGGTATTTTTTCTGTGTAGATATTAGGATTTTGAGGGGAACAAGTTAATCATTCTTCTAATATACACTGTGCTGTGTGTTGGGTCCTTTGTATATTAGTTGAATCACTATAATGAGGACCACTTGAAAGTCTGTTTCTATACAACATCTTTTATATGCTGACTTGTGTTATGCAAAATCCTTCATCCTCTAAGAAGACTAAGCAATGGGTTGGAGGAGAGATTTAATCACCCATTATGTCTATTCCGAATGCCCAGAATTGAATGCAAGTACTAATTATGTTTTTGAAGTGGTGTGTGTGTGTGTGTGTGTGTGTGTGTGGTGGATTCCTTTTTAGGTCTTGGGAGGGAGGTAAAGCAAAGATCAGATTTGCTGATGAACATTTGTGCATATGCTAGTGGAGAAGTCATATGACTTGACTGCACCTGCGTACTCTGATTTTGGTTTCGTTAGTGTCCATAGCCACAAGCCTCAGCCCTCTCTGGGACCCACCCTGAGGGGCTGTGGTGAGGGTTATTACAGAGTCGTGTGTCTCAGTGAATGGCACAAACGGCCTTGTGGGCCCACTTTGGCCTTGTTTGAACCTCTAGATTGTTAAACTAAGTTTAACATTTTGAGGATTATAAATTGTGATTCTTGTCTAAGAAGAGGTTTCTCTTGTCTCTGAAGACAGGAGCCCCAATACAGATTGTCCCTGGCTCACAATGGTTACATTTGTGTTTTTTTTTTTCAACCTTGTGATGGTGTGAACTAGTCACACTCAGTGCATTGTTTGGCCCAAGATGGGCTGCCTCTGTATGAACCCGTTGTAAGTTGAAACTATTATGTCAAATGCACTTTCTATTTAGGATATTTTCAGCTTATGCTGGGTTTATTGGAACAGTTTCATCCCATGGTAAGTCAGGGAGCATATGTGCTCATAAAAGTAGAGACGATCTCATAGATACTGTGAGATATAATGTCTCTGATGTTACAGAGATACGATAAAAACAATCAAGTGGGACTTGGAAGCCTTGGAGGGACTCACATGGGCGGTTCCTGGAATGCAAACATGAGCGCCACTGGCTTCCGGATGTGACGTCTGTGCCTTCTGCTTAGCCCAGTGTGTTATCGCTGCTCTCAAGGGCAGAGAAGTCCAGCATTCCTGTGTTTAGGTGTTTGAGCTGCCTTAAGAGGCTAGGTCAATTCTCACTGGTGTCTTCAGGGCTTTAGGCCTTCTGAACAAGCAGGAGGAAGGACGACTTTGTAGAGCTTTGGAAATCTCAACGGACTTCAGCGCCACCCCCCTTGGCAGGAGAGAGCCCCACTGGAGGCGAGCAGGGTGCCGTGCAGGCCTGTGTGGGGCCCAGGCATGTACTGACGTTGTGAGGGCCACAGGACACAGATCGGTCTTGGTTCACATCTGGTGTTGACGGCCACGCAGCATTTCTGGCAGGTACATGAGTGTGGGGACTTGGGTTTTGGGGTGTGCGTCCTGGTTGCCTAGTTGCTTTGAAGACCCCTATTCAGACCCCAGCCTGAGTCACCATGACAGGCCTGCTGCTTCACACGCCACACGGAAGCCGTGGCGTCAGTCACTGACGTCCACCAGGTGTCAGACGTGCGTGTGTATCTTCCTTGGTCTGGGGATGGGTCTTGTTTTGAGGTTATAGTAAACGTTTTTTAAGAGGGGTTTTGGATTTTTTATGTTGTTTGCAAGGAGGCAGCAGGGAGTGCTTGAGCAGTGAGATCCCCTTTCCAACCAATGCAATTTCAGATCCCAGCAGGTCATGAAGGCAGCGGACCTGTGGGATCACCTTTCCAACCAATGACAATTCAGATCACAGCAGGTAATTACGGCAGCGGGGCGGGTGGCAGAACCCTGAACTGTGGCTGTTTCTGGTGTCTTGCCCCACGGACAGAGTGTGCTGGGGCCTCCGTGGTCCTCTGTGGGGTGAGTGGAGCACATGAGCTGGGTGCTGCTGGGTCCTGGCTGGCTCCCCAGCCCGGGGTTTATGCAGGACTCGTTATTAAGACAACTTGGAACCCAGAAAGCAGCACGAGGAGAACGGGATTGTGCCTTTCTGGATCGTTGGTGCTTCCAGTCTCAGACACTGAGCAGGCTCTGAGGGGTCGCTCCAGGAAGACTTGCACAATCGGCCCCCAGGGTGGAGTGGGGCTGCAGCGGGTCTTGCAGGACCTGGAAGTGGGGGTGAGTTTCTCGCCAGCGGGAACTTTCAAAGGGGCCCAGCAGGATGCATCCGTGGAAATGGTGCCACCTAACGCAGGGCTGCGGCCAGCAGGACCTGAAAGGCTACAGCGGGCTCTATTTCTGCTCTCTCTCCAGCCTCTGCACGGTTTTCCTTGGTTTTTGTCTGTTTGGAGGATGCTTCCCCCTTTCTTGCGCTTACCTAGCCTTCTGAGCTTCCTTGTTGAGTATGACAAAGCCCTGAGAAGGCATTTTTATCACATAATTGTGTTATCCTGGTGGCTGGATAAATGACCTGCAAATGTGGGTGACTCAGTAGCTCTGAGAGTGTTCAATATCCAAGACAGAGGTGGGAAGGAAATGTTCAGGCAGGCGTCAGAGGATCTGTTCTCTGCTTCACACTGGGCCCCTGGTTTGCTGACAGTCCTCACACTCGATCCAAAATGGGGATAATGAAGTCTCACGGATTCGGCTTCAGCTGAGAGCTGCCTCCAGCACAGTCTTGTGTGAGTAACAGTTTCTATGTTTGGTGCAAAGGGCGGGCGTCAGTTGATTTTATTTGTGGTGGTGCTTATGGTGGCTTTTCTGTAAGGAATGTAGACTTGATTAGCTTTGGCAAGGGAATCCTGAGTGATAAATTGGAAGAATGTTTCAGGAAATTCTGGAACCTGCAGTGAATCTGGAATCTGTACGAAATTGAGATTTGGATTCTCACGATTTCCTAATGCTACCCTGAAACCCAGTAGTTGAGAGAGTAGTAGAGCTTCAGTTGTGCTGCCCCGGTTTCCCATTTTAAAAGGAACCCGTTGCTTTCATCTAGAATGTTCTGAGCTCTGAGTGCTGCTGGCAGTGACCAGCTCTCTGCATCAGAGGGGAAGCCAGGGCTGCGCTCACGGCGTCGCAGCAGCTGGGAGCTGACCCTGGACCTCAGGCACGTGTGATGCTGACCATTTTCTGTCAACTCCAAGGGTGTAGTGGTCTCCTTGGCCCTTTACAGTCTTCTGAAGCTTTGATGTGTCTGCACTTTATAGATTTTTCAGAAGTAGACAGCCTTTTCCCACACCCTTGGGCTGAGTTGCGTCAGAGGCTGGTGTGTGGGAAGCACCACACCCACATTCTGACAGGGAAGACTCTGGTGCCCAACTGAGGTCAGAGTGGAAATTTGTTCTTCCTTCCCTCCAGTCTGGTCCAGCTGCTCCCTGCTTGGCCAGAAGAAAATCATGCTTATCCAAGTCGTAGGCAAACCCCCGAAGTCAAACATTTATCTTTTTCTTTAATATGCCCATTCCCAGGAGGAACTTAAGGGCTTTGAGAACTGACACCTTAGGACTGTAGTTTTCTTCAGACTGTAAAAACCTTGGTGTGTGACAATACTGAACATTGCCTGAGCCCTGTGATCCTGTAAAACAGTGATGGTTAAGACGTTCCCCCTCCCCAAAACTGCGCCCCCACTTTTACTGCAAGAAGCCCCTTCCCATGTGGCTTAGGCTGACTGGCGGATGACCATTTACTGAGGACAAGGCCAGACACAGGCCTTCAAATCCCCCTTCTCTGCCTTATAAGTGATTAGCTAAACTGCCTGTTCCCACTGATCGATCACCTCCCACCTTGAAATGGTTCTTCGTGGTGCAGTTGTGCCTAGGGGGGTGGACTTGTCTTTGACTGTCGCCTTCCACAGAGGACGGTTAGGGTGGGCAGGAAAGAATTCTCTGCTACAGGTCTGCATTCCAGGCTGTTTCCAGAAGTGGGAATTCTGGTGCCCTGGAGTCTGGGAATGGATTTCTAGTGTCCCAGTGAAAGAGATCAAATGAAGAGACTAAGAGGCAGAAATGGAGTCCACAGGCAAACAGCCCGGGCGGCGCCCTGACAGCCCGGGCAGCGCCCTGAGCCTAGTTAAAGATCGACCCTGGACCTAACCGATTAAGGTTATCTATAGACTCCAGACATTGTAAGGACAAACGTTGTGAAAGTCTCTGTCCTGCTCTAATTACCAGTGTCTGCCACATATCTTAGTCCTGGGCCCAGTACAAACAACCTCTATTTTGTCCCAACTTCCTGAGCCCCATATGCCTGCCCGACACAAACACATTAAGAAAAACAACACCTGGGGAAGCTCCAATAAGGTTACAACCGTTTGTAAAAGCGCAGGAACCGATAAGAAGGCTGCTAAAAGCATAACTTAACATTAACATGTAAACCAATTGTAATGCTGTAGCCTAGAGAAATGCCTTGTTCCTCTGTAACCTGACAAGTCCTGTT
Organism: Trachypithecus francoisi; assembly: GCF_009764315.1. Taxonomy (NCBI): domain Eukaryota; kingdom Metazoa; phylum Chordata; class Mammalia; order Primates; family Cercopithecidae; genus Trachypithecus; species Trachypithecus francoisi. Next base: position 825,294 of record NW_022681460.1, read on the forward strand.
TACCTCGAGCTATAAAAAGCAAGCACACGCATTGTTCCAGGCCCTCTTGTATGTTGTAGAACGGAGGGACCAAGTTCGAACTTGCATTAATGATCCTTGCCGCTTGGCTTTGACTCTGGACTCTGGTGGTCTTCTTCGGGGAACAAACGGTCTGGGCATAACACCAGCTTCAGGTGGAGTTGAAATGGAGTGAGACAACCCACCACACCCATCTGGAGCCAGGAACTAGAGCCATTTTTAAAGTGGCAGATTCTCCATAAGATTACAAAAAAAATGCGCTCAGCACGTTGCTTTCTTTCTCGTATGCATTTGGCCGTCTAAAATGGGAATGGTGGTTTTTGAAGCATGAATGTAGTTTTAAATTTTGAGTATTGTAAGCTTTAATGTAGCTTCTTAAAATGTTTGCCTGATTATCTGGAGATTTACTAAACCTTTGGAGTGGTAATAATGAGTTGATCTGTATGACTTTGCTTTCTATGATGCAATGAAAGCACTGTAATTAAAACCTCTGCAGTTGGGTCAGCAGGCTATTGGCCAAAACAAATTCTGCCTTTTGGGTTTCTTTAACCAAACAAGGGAGTAGAGTGTAGGCCGAAGTGGCAAATTCATTTCAGAGCTCGTCAGAGCCCTCAATGATTGAGCAGCCTTCTCAGGCGAACGTGTAACGTGCCGTGAATCTTGGCAAGGCTGGCTACTGATGTGTGCACCTGACACCACGGAGCCCCACCTAGGAAGATGTGGTTTCTGTAACAAGCTTTGGAAAACTGAAGTTCAGCTTCATTATCCAACTTTGTTCCAGAAAAAGCTTTGACCAAATGGCCAAGACCTGATTGTCTCAGGGTTGAGACGTGGTTATAAAACTGCCCTTACTTGGTGCCAATCAGTGTTGGTCCACAGTGATACTCCTCCAACCTCACTGAGTGGTTTGGAGACTGATATGAGACTGTGAAAATCTCCTTAAGGTGAAAAGGGCTCTGGGGCACCTGGGAATATCCGCACACCCGTGACCATTCCCCTTTAAGGTGGAAAGGATGGCTGGGTCACGCGGGAGCATCCGCACACCCGTGGCCGTCCTCTTTAAGGTGGAAAGGGCTGCTGGCGTGCTTAGCAATATCTACACACCCGTGGCGATTGTGGTTGTCCCCCTTTCTGCTCAGTCACCTGTGTTCCCACATTCAGGCTTTGGGACACTCATGAGCAGCTCGTCCCCTGGACTGGTGAGGAAGGAGTGGGAGGTTGTTCTGAGGCTCTGTCACTGTCTGCCCTGTCATGAGCTGGACAAGGCAGTGGCAGTGACCCCTGAGGAGTCTGGTCAGTGAGGGCTCCGGCAGGAAGTGCTGAGGCTTGAGGTGGCTCTGCCAGTCGTAACCAAATGTCTTCTCTCTTATTTCCACGATTCCTTCTAGTTCTGCACCTTGCACTGCAGTGTCTCTGTGTGTCTATAAATACACATGAGTTACGATACAGGTGTCTCTTTCCCCTCTGTATGGGGCTGGGTCCAGGGAGTGAAGTGCAAGACCCCCTTACTGCTGGATGCCCACCAGCACGAGGCACTGCCTGCCCTGCTAATGAATGCCTACAGCAAGTCCTGGAAGCCCCCTTCTGAGCACCTGGCCTTTTGACGGTGTACACGGGAGACAGATGAGCTCCCCTTGCCCCACCCTGAGCAGAGACTGGGGAGGTGGTGGCAGCACGGTCCTCCATGGTGCATCCTTGGTGCATGGAGGAAAGTGTGTTCATGCTTAAAACACAGCCCATCCTCTCAAAAGCAGGGTGACAACCACATTACATCTGGAATCTTAAAAAAGGGCCCGTCTCTTTGGGAGAAGAACGTGGCATGTACGTGTGTACCTCCTTTTTTTTTTTTTTTGAGACAGTTTCACTCTGTCACCCAGGCTGGAGTGTGGTGGTGCAATCTCAGCTCACTGCAAGCTCCGCCTCCTGGGTTCATGCCGTTCTTCTGCCTCAGCCTGCCGAGTAGCTGGGACTACAGGCGCTCACCACTACGCTTGGCAAATTGTTCGTATTTTTAGTAGAGACGGGGTTTCACCATGTTAGCTAGGATGGTCTCGATCTCCTGACCTCTTGATCCGCCCGCCTCAGCCTCCCAAAGTGCTGGGATTATAGGCATGAGCCAACGTGCCGTATGTGTGTACCTCTTTACAAGTCTTGCCCAACCTTTGCATTGAAAAATTATTGAAAAACTTAAGGATGTGACTGACAAGAACTTCATAGGTTTCTCCAAGTAAAAATTTGGAAAAGTTAAGTGAGCCCATAATGTGTTTTATTTCTAGGAGTCCCACACTTGGATTTTTAAGTGTGGGCAAAACATCTCTAAGTTCTTCAGCCTGATTTCCATGGAATCGTGAATGAAACATGCTGAAGTTGCCGTGCGGATTTTGTTATGTGGCGGTGACAAGTGGGGCTGGCCATTAAGCAATTGGAGGGGTCCCTGTCTTTTCTGTGCTCCTGTTGGACACTAGGCACGTGCTTGGTGTTTTCTGTGTGTGTGGACAAGATGAGGACAGAATTTCTGGATGATTCACATGGTGGTATCTTCTCCCTTTTCTGTTAAAACGTGTCTTCTGCTGCTTCTACATAGACCAAGTGTTTCTTTCTCTTGCCTATCTACATAAACGCTATTTAACAAAAACTGTACTGTAGACATGTGAAGCTGAATTCCACATTATAAAGCAGATGGAGATGACTGAGTATACTGTTTTGTGGAAGGAAGGTTTAAAATGATTTTTAGTTTTTTCCCTGAAATAGGGAATAATTTTAACTTTTTCCCGGAGATAGGGAATAATGAAATGGGAAAATAATTTAATTTTCCCATTTAAAGGTTAGATTATATTTAATTATTAGATTATTCATGTATTGCAAGGGAAAAAGGAACTAGATCACCCCATCTTCCCAAATGAAAATTTAAAGGGTATGGGCGAATTCATTTGAACTCATTTAATTTTTTTGTTTGTTTGTTTGTTTTTGACAGTCTCACTCTGTTTCTCAGGCTGGGTGCAGTAGTGCAGTGACAGCTCACTGCAACCCCAACCTTCCAGGCTCAAGTGATTTTCCTGCCTCAGCCTCCCCAACCGCTGGGATTTACAGCATTAACCACCACACACAGTTTATCACCTCTTGGAGACTAGCTTTGAGTTTGGGTATTCAGTGAACTGTATTTTGGTTAATTCCCAAAGTTTCTCACTGTTGATCTTTAATTTGCTAAAAATCTAAACGTGTTGTGAAATGCGTTACATTTCCTTAGCATTCACGGATTCCCTGTTAGTGGGGCAGAGACACAGAAGGGCAGAAGGCGTTCAGACATCATCAGGGTTGCAGTTGAGTGCTTGCCCCGAACACACTGGAGCTCTGGGCTCTGTAGCCCCACGGGGTCCTCTGTCCACTGAGGGGGTCGGGTTACCTGGAAGGTTTCTCCAGCCTCTGCGATTTTGCCCTTTCAGGTTAACATCTCATCTTTGTCCTGGACAGCATCGCCTTTTGTTCACTGACCCACGAGTGAACAGCTGGTCAGTGGCCAGTCCTGCTTCCTTCAGCTGGGAGGTGGTGATGTGGTTACACTTCCGTGGAACTTGGTTCTTGGTGTATTAAGGGTTCAGTTGTATCTTGATTTTTAATCTGCACCTCCGAATTGGTCTTTTGATTGCAAAGAGATTGCTTGCTGGATTTGTTTCTGAATATTTCATGGATAACAGGAGAACCTCGCTTATCTGTGTGTTCATTTAATGTGTTTTTGCCGGGCATTTAAATGGGTGTGTTAGCCCTTAGCCCACTTTCTGTGTGTGGTGGATTCATTGAAATCCTTTATGTGAAGTCTCTCTTCTATTAAGGCCAGAGGACATGGGGTGCTGTCTCCCTAAACTCGGGGGAAATGGCATTGTTCTGCCCTCCTCCCTGGGAACCCTGGTGTTTCCAGGTCTCTGGACTTGGCTCCCTGGGAGAGGGGCTGTGGCTTCTGGAGCCCATTCTGTGAGGGACTGACTCCTTCACTTGCTTTATTTCCCACCGTCTTTGCTGCTTTATGACTCAGGGATGAGGGAGTTGGGCCCGGGGGCCTTGCCTGTGCCTGAAAGGCCTGATGCAGAAACGCCTCGTGGGAAGGATGTTCCTTGAGGGCAGCTTTTGGAGTCTTTTCCTACTTTAACTGAGAAGTAGCTATTCACATGGTTCTATTCTGCTAGTGTGTTTCAAAATAATTGGTGTAGAGTTACGAAGATGTCTGAGACACCCATGATCCACTCCGGGCCAGTGCCGGGCATTGTACTCAGATGCCTTCAGACCACATTCAGACGCCAGAGATTCTTGCTTGGTTATTCTCAAACATATGAGAATCTTAAACGCGAGCCACGGTGTGGATTTTCTCTTGAGCCCCCATGACTTTGCTTTGTATTTAGGGGATGAATGACTTCATCAAGGGGAAAGAATTTGAGGAAGGAACCTCTGAGCCTGGGGGGGTGGGGAGGGGCGGGGGCAGAGGGAAAAGGAGCTGTAGGGGGAGGAGCCAGGCTGGGGCGTCTCCCCATGTTGCTCCCCACCCCTGGCGCGAGGCCCCAGGGACTGACTGACTTTCCCACAGGAAATGTGTATGATTGCGTGTCTGTTTTGTGGGCGGGCCAGTTGGATTGAGGGAATGTCCGTGTTGTGTGATTCCTTATTGATTCGAAGGTTGAAAAGCTTTGTGCTCAATACAGGGGTCTCTTGGTGCGATGGGAAATGTGATCGCAGCCGCCTTCGGAATGGGGAGAGCCCTCGAGGCCCTCAGTGGGGGCCGGTGCTGGCCTTAACCTCCCTGGGTGGGCTGCCCTCCGGGTGGGAAGGGAGGTCCTCGGTGGTGGCCGCTGCTAGCCTTCGCCTCCCTGGGTGAGTGCTGCTCCATCCTCGGCTCTCCGACTCCTTGCCTGGCACCTTCCTCGTTGGAGGCCGTGATCCATCAGCGTTGTCCACGCGTGTCCTGCAGACTAGTGCTGACTGCAGGTTCAGTGGTGGTCAGAGGAGGCCAGAGGAGGCCCTCGTGATGCGAAGCTAAACGTTTAATGATGGCGCTGCTGAGTGCATGAGCCGCGTCAGCCCAAGAGTCCGGGTAGGAGGGAACCGTGGGGTGGAAGGAAGACTGGACAGATGGGTGCTTTCTTCGGCCCCTGGGAGCACAGCCAGGTAAATGCTCAGACCTCCTGGTTTCTCCCGTATTTCCTTAAATAGCAAGGGAAGGACTCGGGGCACACAGGGACCTGATGGGTATAAGCTGTGTCCTCGCATGGCCCCAGCTGTGGCCAGTGACGTTATTCTCTTTAACCTCAGGCTTATTTTGTATAAAAACACAAGGGAAAGAAGTAGTTCAAGGGCCTCTAAAGACTTATGTAATTGTTAATAGGCCTACTTTTATGCTTTCACATTTATTAAGAGCAAGTCATGAAAAAACTCATTTCTGTTTGAAGAAATCTTTACTGTTCTCATTTTTGTGGCAAGCGACATTGATTCTTTGTTTGGTGAGCGTTAGTGCCCTCCTGCCCAGTGCCGATGCCTGGCGTGTCCTCGCACACGCCTCTGTCCGTTGGTCTCCGTTCACCTTTCCGCCTAGAATTGTAGGAGGGGCACTGGGATCTTAGGGCTAGAAAGAAACTCTGAAGACCACTTTTAGGGGCGGCTTTTAGTCAGGGCTCTCCAGAGAGACAGCCAGCCGGGTGTGTGTGTGTCTCCAGGGGGAGGCTTGCTGCAGGAGCTACAGAGTCCAAGAAGCCCCAGGACCCACAGCCTGCAAGCTAGAGTCCTGGGAGGGTGTGGCTTGAAGACTTGAGAAGCGGAGGGTGCAGATCCCAACCGGGTCCGAGGAGCTGAGACCCAGGAGCATGGGCGGCAGAAGTCGGATGTTACTGGCCCATCAGCCAGACAGGTGGAGTGAACCCAGTTTTCCCCACCTTGCTGTTTTACTCGGGCCCTGGGTGGATAGGGTGGTGCCCCCCACACAGGCGAAGATGGGTCTCCACTCAGTCCAGAGGCAAACATGCATCTCACAGAGAAATAATGCAGAACCAGTCATCTGGGCACCCCGGGCACGCTCAAGTCGATGCGCAAAACCAACGCCGCGCATGGCCCTGACGTCTGCATGTTCGCATCACTCCACGTGCATGGCTCGGTCGTCGCCTCGGTGAGTTTGTAAGCTCGTTGTGTGGTTCTGGGGGTCTTTGTCCCGGGTGGTGGTGGTGATGACAGGCTCCCCACTGCCCCAGCTCAGGTATGGAAGGTGATGCCACCAACCGCTCCTTATTTCTCAGACACTTGAGCGGGTGCTCTGTGCAGCCAGTTCCACCTGCAGCAGCATCTGTTCCCTATGCCGATTCCATCCGGAGTATGTGCCTCCCTTCTGTTGAGGGTGCAGCCTTCTTTCAGGGAAGAACTGTCCTGTTCGCCTATGTCTCCTGTGGTATATCTCATGGCTGAATAAGTAGCTATAGGATACCTCGGTGGCTGAATGATAGGTTCCTTGGAAGGAAAACTTGATACTTTTTTTTCTTTTTGGGATGGAGTTTCACACTCAACGCCCAGGCTGAAGTGCAATGGCACAATCTCGGCTCATTGCAAACTCTCCCTCCTGGGTTCAAGTGATTCTCCTCCCTCAGCCTCCCAAGTAACTGGGGTTACAGGCGTCTGCCACCATGCCTGGCTAATTTTCATATTTTCGTTAGAGACGGGGTTTCACCATGTTGGCCAGGCTGGTCTTAAACTCTTGACCTCAGGTGATGCACCCACCTTGGCCACCCAAAGTGCTGTGATTACGGCCGTGAGCCACCACACCCAAGAACTTAATACCTTTTTAAAAAAAATCATAATGGGCTTGTTAAATGCTTACGTTAATGTTTATTTTTAAAAATGTAATCTGTGACGTTTCAGCTTTTCATAGCACTTCTCGTGTGAACATTTTAAAAAGGCCCTTTAGTCGTGGGGAAGAAGGGGTTATCCCTTTCAGCAGAGGGAGATGGAGGAACAGGCGCTGGTGGGTCTGAGCACAGGCAGTCACCCCAGCCTTGGTGCTTGCTTAGGTCTGTTCTCCGTTCACCGTAGCCGCATCCACTCTCATTGTCAGCTTAAAAATAAGCATTTTCCTCTTTCTAATGGGAACACTTAGTTTGTTAACCATCACGTTAAGGTATCGAGAATGATGGCTTTCAGGCCTCAGATATGAGACAAGTAGTAAATGCAGCTGACCTTGAACAACATAGGTTTTGAACTTCGAAGGATCACTTATGTTAATTATTTTCCAACCAAACCCTTACTGAAAAAACCTGGCTTTGTGGAGAGCCGACATTTCCTACATGCGGTTCCATAGGGTGGCCGCGGGGTCCTGTGGATACATAGATTTGGGTCAACTCGGGGCGTGTTCTGGAATCCATGTCCCTGTGTACACAGAGGGACAACTGCAGCTTTTTAAAAGTTTGTGTCCTGCCTTGTCCTAAAAAGGCTCCAAGGTGGATGCAAAATTATTTCATTCTTTTGGTTTTCTTGGTGGGATATTGATGTTTATTCTTCAGTGTCTAAAATCCTGAGAGAACAGAGTTAGTGCTTCAGGAACAAAGCCAGTCTGGAAACACATATTAAGATATCCACCTTTTCTTCATGGTTTCACAAAAGCCCATGATCATATTTTATTCAGTTGAACTGTAGGAAACTGCCAATATTTGCTGTTTTTGCCCTACAAAATGGCAAGTTCATACGATATTAAAAACAAAGGCTGCCTGGATGGGGAAAATAGGAATCGGTAAGAACCTGAAGTTGTCTGTCATGGCCTCTGAGTCACAGGTAAATAAATCTGCATAAGGGGAAGTTGGCTGTACAGTATTTTCCTTCTGTTTAGAGACTGTCAGAAAAAGGTCAGTTCCATTGCGTTGGGTCCCTTTGCCTCACCTTTGCTGCAGAGGGCACTTGCCATTATTGCTCTTGTTTCCAGTGCCCAGGAGGCTGATGCCACATAGAAGACCTGCAGATCGGTGGATGTGAAACAGGCATCGAACACGCTGTGCACCTTGGGACGCATCTGAGAAGTGTGTGCTTGCAGCAGGTCTGAGGTGAGGGTGTGTTCCATCTCCTCTCCCTTCTCTGGCTTTGCAGGCCTTTGAAGTTGGTCCTGGAAAGTGAAATTAGTTAATGCTGATTTAAGCTCCAGGTCAAAGTCAGGGGGCCGAAGAGACCCGCCCTTCACTAGGGGTGTGAAGCATTGGGCCCTCCCATCAGGAGGCAGCAGGGACTTGAGAAAGCCCCACATGCCCTCCAGTTCCCTTACATTGAAAGTTTTTGTACTCGGCCATGCCGGGTCATTTTGGGAGGTAAATGGGGGGTTCACATGGGGGTGTGCAGTATTCTTAGGTGTCAGGTGTGAGAGTTGAATTTGTAGAAGCTGTGCAGATAGGAAAGGGCTTGGCAGGGAGTGCTGTTTACACAGAGCCGATTTAACGGGAGGTCTGTGCTCTGCCTGGCTCCGTGTCTGATCGGTGTCTCCCGGTCTGCAACAGGACTTTCACGTGACTTGGCGCCATCGTCCCACTCTGTGTAGACGTCTGAGGATCTGTGCGCGGCTGCTCTGTGAGAATGAGTTGTGATAATGAACTGAGAAACAGTGAACAAACCCTGAATTGGTTAGCACTGGTTCCACGGCCACTTCTGCCGCGGTTGGAGTCATTCATAATAAAGTGTGCTGGACTCCTATGCAGAGCTCTGAATTTCAGAGGCCCTTTAACTCGGCAGCTAACCAGCCGCTTCCTTCAGAAGACATTTGAGTCCCCTTTAGCTGCCAGGGTGACCCTGGGAGTTTGAAGATGAGTGAGACAAGCCCTCCGTGTCTTGTGGATTTTACTGTCCAGAGGGGAGACAGATGTGGATGGCGAAGGAGGCCGTATCAGAGGTCAGCGCACGTCAGATTTGTTTCTTCAGCACTTGCTGTGTTCAGGCGGTGCCCCGGGCCATGTGCAGAGCATCTGGGGACCCTGCCCATGGCATCCTAGGCACAGATAGCATCTGCGCCATCTTCATACTTGGCCTGAGTTTTGGGGAAGTACCGAGGATGGCTTCTGCCTTTGCTGGAGAGAGTTGGAAGTCAGGGCAGCCCTCCACAAGGAGATGATCACCAGCTGATTCCTCAAGAAAGAGAGGTGGTCCCCACATGGGCAGAGCAGGGCAGCATGCACACACCTGGGTGTGGGGTCTGGGGCAGGTGCATCTGAGTGGGGTCTGCTGGGAGACAGCAGGGGTGAGGTGTGAAGGCAGTTGGAATTTACGGGATAAATTATCACTAAGGCAATGCTGGGAAAACATAAAATTGGGAGTCTCTGGGGTAATCGTGGACTCAGGGTGACCCTGGGCATGGTTGTTTTCAGGTTCTGAGGCAGAGATTTAGGAAATTGAGGCAGAGCTGAGCCCCAGATGAGGATGAAGACCACCCTTGGGATGTTGAATGAGACAGGGGTGGAAACCCAGTGAATGTCCTGGGGTCAGTCCAGCAGGAAGGTAGCAGAGGAGACCGGTGTCTTCAAAAGCCCCTTGGGGCCTGCCTCTCAAAGTGCTGGGATTACAGGCATGAGCCACTGCTCCCTGCCGATACTTTTAAAATTTCTAAGCTACTCTCTCTCATACCCACTCCCGTATTTTTTTTTTTTTTTAGACCAGGTTTATTGCTATATTTTTTCCAAGGGAACCAAACAGTAACCTGTTTGAAGTACAAATAACACCGTGTTTAAAAACTGAAAATGCCAATTTGCATAGAAGTTTCCAAATACCCAGTTGGTTTGAGCCTTGCATTGCAGCCTCACTACCTGCTCTTAAATTTCTACACGATGTGTAGATAGCGAGGCAGGGACGGCTCGTACATCTTCAGGTTTCGATTCTACTAACTTGGGCTATATTTTCATTTATTTTGGCACACCTGTGGGTGTGGCAAGCAATGCCAGGGCATTTATTTTGAAGCTTGTCCAATAATAGTTGGGAAGATTTTCACATTTTTAGAATTTTCATAGTAATAGTTATAATTTACAAAGAATGTAAAATTGTGTAGTCATTATTTTGCTTTTTTCTAGATGTGCCCCGAAATAGGATTGCTAACTATCATTCTACATCACAGGATTCAGAACAGTACCCTTTTGGAGCAGATGCCTGTAATCGAGGAATTCCGCCTAGTTAGTTCACTTTAAGCGTGTTTACAAGGTTTTCTTTATCCTAGTTGGCACCTGTGGCTATAGTTTGTTTTTACTGCTGAGGAATATTCCATGATGGAAACCGGTAATTCATCTGTTTTTCATATCGGTGGACATTTGGATTATTTTGGAAGGGTGTGTATGTCTATTCAGCCTTCATTTTTTTTTTATTATACTTTAAGTTCTAGGGTACATGTGCATGACGTTTATATCATGTATAACTCCCCAATGCAATCCCTCCCTCCTCCCCCCTCCCCATGATAGGCCCCAGTGTGTGATGTTCCCCTTCCCGAGTCCAAGTGATCTCATTGTTCAGTTCCCACCTATGAGTGAGAACATGCGGTGTTTGGTTTTCTCTTCTTGTGATAGTTTGCTAAGAATGATGGTTTCCAGCTGCATCCATGTCCCTACAAAGGACGCAAACTCATCCTTTTTGATGGCTGCATAGTATTCCATGGTGTATATGTGCCACATTTTCTTAATCCAGTCTGTCACAGATGGACATTTGGGTTGATTCCAAGTCTTTGCTATTGTGAATAGTGCCGCAATAAACATACGTGTGCATGTGTCTTTGTAGTAGAGTAATTTATAATCCTTTGGGTATATACCCAGTAGTGGGATGGCTGGGTCATATGGTACATCTAGTTCTAGATCCTTGAGGAATCGCCATACTGTTTTCCATAATGGTTGAACTAGTTTACAATCCCACCAACAGTGTAAAAGTGTTCCTATTTCTCCACATCCTCTCCAACACCTGTTGTTTCCTGACTTCTTAATGATTGCCATTCTAACTGGTGTGAGATGGTATCTCATTGTGGTTTTGATTTGCATTTCTCTGATGGTGAGTGATGATGAGCATTTTTTCATGTGTCTGTTGTCAGCCTTCATTTTTTCAGGATTTCTTGTAGAAGATAATGTAACAGTGTAACATCTTCTGCTAGGGAGCCAAGACGAACCCTGATTACAGCCACACAGACTCTCACATAGACTGTCAGGCCTTGTTACCAACGCACAGAACCATTTTCTTAAGTTGAAACACAGTAGCAGATCCTGAAGCCATGTGAACGGGTCCTCCGATCTTACACTTGGAATTCACTTTTTATTGCTATGTCTGCTAATTAGGAAGCATATCAATTACACAGAAAACTGAGAATGTAAAATTATATGTTTATAACAGAAAAAAACTTATTTAATAGCCCAGAACACATGGCTATGTTTTTCCCTCATGCCCCACCACTGTTTTCTTTGCTTGAAATGGGAAATGACACTTGAAGGCGGTTTTCTAGCGACTGTTAGACTGGCACAGTTCTTCAGAGACAGAGGATGTGAAGCACATGGAGAATTTCTGTTTGTGAAATGTGATTTCCTGGCCGCCTCATTCAGGCTGCCACCGCCTTCCCCTCTGGCCGCCTGCACCGTGGGACGTCTGAGGAGGTCCCTGTTTCATCCTCTGGAAGTTTTGAAAAGGAAGGAGAGGAGGGCGTGCAGGGTGTGGTGCATTTGTGTTGGTCCTTCCAGCTTTTATTTGGCGTCTCCGCTGCTTTGGTGGTTCCTGCCTTTATGTCCCTAGCTCGTGGCTTCATCCTTGTGTCTAACTCAGAGGCAGACAGATGGGAAGGGAAGTTGTATTCAGCCAACAGTTTGATGTTATTCTCAAGGCTCAAATCGACTGGGTATTTGGAGACTTCTGTGCGAATTGGCATTTTTGGTTTTTAAACGTGGTGTCTTATTTGTACCTCAAATGGGTAACTGGTTCTCTTGGAAAAAATATAGGCATAAAGCTGGTTCTTGAAAAAAAAAAATGGGAGTGGGTGTGAGAGAGTGGCTTAGAAATTACAGCAGTAATGGCTGGGCATGATGGCTTACGTCTGTAATTCCAGCACTTTGAGAGGAGGAGGCAGGTGGATCCCCTGAGGTTAGGAGTTCGAGACCAGCCTGGTCAACATGGTGAAACCCCGTCTGTACTGAAAATATGAAAATTAGCCGGGCATGGTGACAGGCACCTGTAATCCCAGCTACTTGGGAGGCTGAGGCAGGAGAATCACTTGTACCTGGGAGGCAGAGGTTGCAGTGAGCCGAGATTGCGGCGCTGCACTCCACCCTGGGCGACAGAGCAGAAACTCCATTTCAAAATAGAAAAAAAAAAAAAAAAAAAACACCCTGGTAACGGAAACCTGACTGCATCATCTGTGATGCAGATGGTGGATTATTTCATTTTTAGTGACAGGATGAATTGGATATGTTTGCAGTATTGATCTTGACAAGGGAAATGGTGAGAACGAAATGTGCCACCCAGCTTGGGCCTTGCCGTTGGCAGAAGACCCTGGCGGGCAACCGACTGGAGACTCGGAGACCGAGGGGAGAATTCTCACGCCTTGACGCTGGTGCAGTCTGTGCTTCTGGACTCCTGCTGGAGGGAGCGGCCCCTTTGCCTTGCAGGCTTCGGTGCAGTGGAGACCGTAGGACCTGCCCCTCCTGGCACACCTGTGGGTGTGGCGAGCAGTGCCAGGGCTGAGGCACAGGTGTTGAGCCCGAACGTGGGATGGGAGAGGCTGCACACGCCGGCAGGCGTCTGCTCCAGCAGTGGGGATTTCCGCAAGGGGGCGGGGCGTTGATTTTCCTCCTTGAATTTGGGTGGGGAGGGTGTCCTGGGGTGCTGTGTCTGCACTTGTGTTGCTCTGAGGTCAAGTTGTGGCCTCGAGTCCCTGTCCCTCTGCCAAAGTAAGGGTTTGCCCATTTTCAGGTCAGATTTCCCTTGGGTCCGGGCCTCTAGGAGTGGGGGGCATTTGAAGGGGCCGTGAGCACGGTGGACGCGCGTGGGCCTCTTCCTCTCCCCTCAGCTCCTGGGCTGTGTGTGAAGAGCTGCCCAGCGGAATCACCCTTCTGCCTGGCGTTTCATTCACCAGAAATCGTTCTCACTGTGGACTCTTGAGTCAAATGTAATCCAGGAATGGAACGTGCTGTTGCTGGATGCCACACACAGCATCAGGAGCTTAGCTGGGGATTATATGATCTTACCCCACACCTTAAAAGTCAAGACTATAGTTGTCAGGCCTCTGAGCCCAAGCCAAGCCATCGCATCCCCTGTGACTTGCACGTATATACGCCCAGATGGCCTGAAGTAACTGAAGAATCACAAAAGTGCAAATGCCCTGCCTGGACTTAACTGATAACGTTCTACCAGAAATAAGTGAAAATGGCCAGTCCTTGTCTTAAGCGATGTTTTTTTTGTGTGTATGTGAAATTCCTTTTCCTGGCTTATCCTGGCTCAAAAAGCTCCCCCACTGAGCACCTTGTGACCCCCACTCCTGCCCGCCAGAGAACAACCCCCCTTTGACTGTAATTTTCCTTTACCTATCCAAATCCTATAAAACAGCCCCACACTTACCTCCCTTCACTGACTCTTTTTGGACTCAGCCCACCTGCACCCAGGTGAAATAAACAGCCATGTTGCACTCACAAAGCCTGTTTGGTGGTCTCTTCACACGGATGCGCATGACAATAGTTAAGGGGATACTGAAGTCTTTGGCAGCTCCAAGAGCTTTTTCAGTTTGTGTCGGGCCATTTTAGGCAGAAGGAAAAGCTTGCTTAGAGAATCTTACAGAAATGTTTGGTGCAGTGCCATTCACTCGTGGAATAAATGTGTAACTTTCCATGGCGGCCCTCTGGAAAGAGATGCACTCTGAGTGCACCCTGGCCTGCTCACTACAAGAATCGGCCGTGTCACCCCGCTTTCCGTGGGTCTGCAGATGTGCGTGGTCCATCGCCCTGCACTCTGGCCATGGAAGGGAAGATGATCTGGAATGCTAGCGACAGTTATCGGTGCGTGTTGATGTGTGCTGCTTTCTACAGGGGAGAACATTTCTATTTAATAAACATCTCATCACGATGATGACTGCAAGATATTTGAGTCTCATTCAATAGTGTTTCTGGGTTCCTTCTGTTTTTAATCTGCTTTCTAGCACTAGGCAAGTGAAGACATGGAAAGTAAAAACCCATCGAACTTGTAAAGACATGGTGTTGTGTAGGAGCAGACTGTAGCCTCTGGCTCTGTTTAAAGATTGTAGTAAACCTCTTACCTGGCATGGTCAGGGTGTAAATTATCTTGTTTAATCGAAATGTGTATGAGTCAAAGCTGTTGCCTGCATTGTTGTTGAAATACCAGATTTTAAGGGAACATGTCAATGTGCCGTAAGATACCAACAAAGTTCCTCACTGAGGTTCGGTGCGGGTTCGGAGGAGCTGGGCCTTAAGTCACCAGGGTCGTCTCTGGGAGCAGATGCTCAGTGTGGGCATTAGTCACTTAGCCTTTCCAGAGCCAAGGAACAGCTCTCTGTGGTGGTTTTTGGAACCTGTATTTAGAGTCAGTTTGTCCCACTTGACTCGAAGTTGCTGCCCAATTTCAGACTTTTGCCTCCACCGTGCGCTCGTTTTCTTGTCCCCTGATAACTGCCTCGGTTGCCCCGGCCTGACACTCGAGCCACGTCTTTCATGGACACAGGCTCCATGGTGGGGCAAAGGCCGCGACTCCGGCTTGCACAGTTCCGTGCCTCTCACCATGGTTTATCACATCACTCCCGGGATCTCCCGTTTAGAAGAAGAGTGTCCCATTCCTGCAGGCCCTGTGTGGTGTGGAAACCACCCCTACCTACCTTTCTCCTGTTTGAACTGTACTGTGAAGCTATTTCTGTTCTAGTCAACTGTCAGAATTTAAGGAACAGAGATTTATGTAACTTATCACACGCTTCTCAGGAGTTCTTTATGAATTTCATTCTGTTGAGAAATTATTGCAGTTTTCACGGCTATGCTGGTCTCACGTTGAGGCCCTTGAAATGAATTCCCTTCCCCATTGTGTGTTAAGGTTGTGCCTGGGAGCTGTTGAGGCCTCACCTCTGCTTAGGGCAGTGGCTTTGCTCTCCTGACAAGAGGAAGAATCTTATTTAGAGCATTTCTAATGTGGTTTTTGCTTCCAGACAGAATTCCTTTTTTCACAGAGACAGCCACTAAAGTCATAAATTATGCTCAGGATGGACACACGAGTCAGCTGACAGAGTGGAGTCCAGAACAGATCCAAAGACGCAAAAGCAGTTCAGTGGAATTTGAGTCTTTTCAACAAGTTGTGCTGGAATTATGGGACAGCTGTATGCAAAAGAGTGAAAACAGGAGAAATTCCTGTATGATAATTAAGGTGGACCATAGCCCTGAATGTAAAAGACCAAACTACAAAACCTGTAGAAGAAACGGAAATTGTCGAGACCTAGGGTGAGAGCTCTTAGCCATACCATGATCCATAGTCAAGGAAGAAAACAAGTAGGTAAGACTCATCAAAATTAAACTTCTGATATAAAAGACATCCCTAGGGAATTGAAGAGACACATTTTCGATAGATGGGGAGAAGATGTCTATGAACCATGCAGCCGGCAAAGGACTCGTATCCAGAATGCACAGGACTCCCACGGCTCATGACAGAGAACAAACCACCTGACTTAAAAGCAGAAGAGACCTGAACAGGTGCTTCGCTGAGAAGGACAGGAGGATGGCCCGAAAGCATCTGAAATGACCTTCAGCGTGACTGGTTGCACCGAGATGTGCACCGAAGCTGCAGTGAATTTGTTCACACCCCTGCTGGAGCCCCTGAATAAGGTCTTCCGACAGCCCCAGGTGCTGGTGAGGACAGGCAGTCGGGACTCCTGTGCGATGCTGGGGTTCAGCACGGTGCAGATAGCTTCACAATTTCTTACAAAACTGAACTCACACAAAAGTGGGGCCCGGTGACCCTAATCTTGGGTATTTACCCTAGAGAAACAGAAGCTGATGTTTAAGAAAAACTGTGCCCAGATGTTAATAGCGCTGTCTATAGTTGCCCAAAACAGGTTACAATGTGCCACAGCCATACATGGAATAATAAATACCCAGCAGCCCCGAGGCCTGGCTGTTGATCACAGGACACCCTGGGTGCACCTCCAAGCACGATGCCCAGGAAATCGTGATTTTGCGAGTGTTTTGCCATAGCACTCGCAAAAGACAGATCCGAGGGATGGGAGAACACAGAGAGGTTGGTTGCTGGGAATGGGAGGGTATGCTTATGAGGCCCCGTGAGTGGGTTTGGGGCTGTTGGACTGTTCTGCTTGTGTGATGATGATTATGGGAATATTTGTGCCGAAATTCACAGAACTGAACACTGTCCACTTTACAGTAATTTTAAAAAAGTGGTAATATGCTCATTTTTGGTACTGTTTTTAATGGAAGATGGTTTGCAGATGATTTGTCAGGGCAAGCCTGTCTCAAGAGTTTGTAGATGATTCATTAGGGGCCTGTCTCAGGGCCGTTGGGTTGGGTTGGGTTGGGTTGGGATGGGTTGGGTTGGAAAAGCCTTCCCTGTTGCAGGCAGTAGTATGGGGCATGGAAAGGATATTGCCAAGGAAACACGTAGAATCCTTTGAGGAAACGAGTATTTCTAACTTGCTATAAGATAGAATTGGAATTTGTAGTAGTTTTGTTTTCTAGAGTCTTGGTAGAATAGGGAAGACAGTGTAATAAAAGCTAATTTTGAAATGAAGAATTTTAAAGATTTTCAACAACAATAGCTCTAGGAAGTCACCCTGGAAATGCTTTTAAAGATGTTCAGTAGCAATAGCTCTAGGAAGAGTCACCCTGGAGTTGCTTCTTGAGCATTGGTTTCCTGGCTGTATCTTCCGACTTTCATTTTTAAGTTTTCCTGTGAGTTGGGGATGTGTGGGAATAGCCATCCCCAGGTGTTGGGTAGGAGTTGCCCTGCAGGGGGGTGCATGTGCCCCGAGGCCTGAGGCGCTATTTCAACCTAGCTTGGAACATGGGGACTCTTGTCAGTGGCTGGAGTAAGAGTACCAGCCTGGCAGGCTGGGGGAGCCCCGGGGTGGTCTGGGCACTGTCCTCCCTGCCTGCAGGATGGCAGCTGGAGGAGCTCGAAGGCTGCCTGCCTCGTGGCTGTCAGCGCAGCAACCCCTCCTGGCCCTGGAGCAATCTTTGGGTCCATGAGTCTCTGCGCCGGGACTTGCCTCCTGGGACCTCCGCCACTGTCCTGAGGGCCCTGGTGCCACTTTCCTGGTAGGACCCAAGCGTCAGGCAGCTGTGACCCCAGATTCGGTTGTTTTCCCTGCCATCTCATTGCAGCACGAGTGCTCACCTCACTCAATGTAGAGCCTCAAGTTCCTTCAAGATCCCCAGAGATGGAATCTCCCAACTTAACAAGATAGTTGGTGACAAGATTTGAGCGGCACTGATTTAACTCAGCTTCCAGAGTTTAAGTTCCCAAAACACAGTCCTGCTCCTTCCGTGGCCTCATCCTGTGTGGCTGGTGTGGATGCGGGGTTTCCGGAGGGTGGGGCTGAGGCAGGTCAGCAGCAAGGGGGACGGCTCATTATTGATCGCTCAATGCCTTGAGGATAACTAGGATTAATGACCTTTATAGGGCTGTAGGTTTGGGGTGTGTGTGTGTATATATATATGTGTGTATATATATATGTATATATGTATATATATGTGTATATATGTGTGTGTATATATATACGTGTATATATGTGTGTATATATGTGTATATATATGTATATATTTAAACGAGGTGGACACGGTTATCACTGCAATTTTTCTGACATGAACCTTGGAGAGCAGAGGGTTTAGGAAACTCCTGAAGCCACACTGTCAGTGGTAGCCGGGCGGTCTGGCCTTAGACCCTGCACTGTTTGCCCCTCGCCACGCTGTCAGCAGACCCGGGTGGTCTGGCCTTAGAAATCACGCTGGTCGCCCCTCCCTGCCACGTTGTGGGGTTTTTCCTGTTTCTGGGCAGCATTTGATAGCTTGTGAAACAAGACCAAGACTTACTATGAGTGGATAAGCCATTATCTGAGATCCAGAACGTTTCCTGGACCTGGCGTTGCCGAGGTCACATAAGGGGAGGTAAAAACATTTTCATTGTGGTCATTGGAGCTCCTGAAATGGTGTTTTTCCCAGTGAAAATTGACTCATAAAAATCTGTTAACTCAATATTATGTGAACAGGAAGAAGTGTGTCGGGCTCTAGTTAAATGTCTCAGAGCCACAGAAGTAAATGAGGGCACCTTCGGAGCACAGCCTCCCGGAGGAGGCCAAGGACGTTTGCCTGGAGGATGTGCCATGAAGCAGGACTAGGGCAGGGCTGATCTGCCTGGAGAGGCCTCTGTCATGATGTAGGCTAGTTGAAGTAGTTGAGGGGTGGTGGTGTGAAGTTGGTGGTCCCCAAGGAAGCCCCTAGCAAGGCCGGTTGCCGTGGGATGGAAAACTGCCATTCAGTGGCTGTAATCCTGGCTTCACGGGTCTGACATACAATCCTACACTTGGATACTTGGATCCCAGCCAGGTCAGATGGCCCTGAAAGGACATTCGGACTGTGACGGCTGCACCCATTTTCAGCATCGGTAGGGTCTCCTATGTATGTGTGTGTTTCCATTTTCTTTCAGTGCAATTTCTCCCAGTGTAGTCATGAGAAATAGAAGGAAACGTGGAATGAAGATGTGATTGAGGAAAGTGTGGTGTGGTCTTTGACCATATTTTGCCTTGGTTGGTGCTCAAGAACTCCACCTGACCTCAGAGCTGAGCGTTTCTACCAGGAAGTCCTGCCGTTTATCCTACCTCGAGGCCTGTTGAGACACTCCAAGAAGCTTCGTTAACAAATTGCCTTTTCCTTTTGCAGCAGTTGGATATATTTGCAGCAAAACAAAGGAATAACCCCCCAATATGGTGACTAAATGCATTTAAGTATAGATGACATTCAGTCTTTAAGGGCCTGGGATTTTTTTTTTTTTTTTTTTTTTTTTTTGAGACGGAGTCTCGCTGTTTCGCCCAGGCTGGAGTGCAGTGGCGCGATCTCGGCTCACTGCAAGCTCCGCCTCCCGGGTTCCCGCCATTCTCCCGCCTCAGCCTCCGAGTAGCTGGGACTACAGGCGCCCGCCACCGCGCCCGGCTAGTTTTTTGTATTTTTAGTAGAGACGGGGTTTCACTGTGTTAGCCAGGATGGTCTCGATCTCCTGACCTCGTGATCCACCCGCCTCGGCCTCCCAAAGTGCTGGGATTACAGGCTTGAGCCACCGCGCCCGGCCTGGGCCTGGGATTTTAATCATCTTTGGGTCATGTAACTAGTGGTGTTGGTGATGAAAATCTCCTGACAGCTTTGTTCTGCCACGTTCCTCAGTTTTGAATGATGATCTTCCTGGTGTTGTACCTTGGAGGGGCGTTTGTGTCAGTAGAGAGCAGAGTGGTGGTTCCCAGAGGCTGGGAAAGGACAGAGGTGAGGCCCCTGAAGGACACTGGTCTTCCTGGTTTAGGGGTTTGGGGCTCAGCCACCTTCCTGTGTCCGTGTCAATTATACCCAGGATCATTTTCACTCGCCCCACTTTAGTTGAGCATTGGAGCTTCAGGATGTGTGTGCCCACGTCACCTGGGCCGTGATCCTAGAGTTGGGTGAGACTGATTCCCGGGTTTATAGAATTACTCTGGGATTATTGAAAACAGAAGCACCTGAGGCATTCATAATGCTATTTCCTGAACATAATTTATGTTCAGTTCTTCAGAAACATTTCTCTGAGGAAGCATCTATAATTTTTGTTTTCTGCCACTCAGTGCTAGAAAGAATTGTGCAACACTCAAGTGAGTGGCATTATTCCCCTCCCTCCACCATGCAAGCAAGAATAAAGGTCCCTCTGGCTCCCCTCAATCTTCTCGTCTGCAGGGCGCCTGGCGTGGCAGTGTGCTGCCTTCCGTCTTCTTTCTGGGGAGAATTAGTCGTGTTTGTGTGTACTGCTCAGCTTAGCCTGGTGTGGTTGTGTGGGTGAGGAGCTTGGATGTTAGGTGACCCTCCCAGGCCTGCCTCCCACCTCCCTAGGCCTTGTTCTAAACTGACAGATAACCAGTGTGTTTTGGAAGAGGACAGCAGCAGGGCAGGAGAGAGTTTGTTCAGACTTTCTCCTTGCACTGATGTTTGAGTCTTCATCCAGCCTGGGCCCTTCTACAGAGCTGCCTTTGTGTGTTGCAAACCATTCCCTCCCCATAACCATGCTTTCAGAGGTTTGGAAATGTGACTTAACTGGTCTTCAATTTAAAGCGTACTATTAAATTTTAGTGTTGAAACTGATGTATTTTATGGCCTTTATTTGATTTCTCTTGATTTTTTTCCCCCATATGAGACATGGCATCTTAAGGGAGACAGCCTGGTGTTGGCCCCCTTTCCTAAGGATGGAAGTGAATTCTGAAAGCCCTTTATGTAGGCAGCGAAATAATCAGGGAACTGTTATTATAGCTATGCCTGTCCATGTAAAGCGAGCACGACTCATAAGAAGAAGAAAGTGCAGCCCGGGGGCAAGGTGAGCCCTAATGCTGCCTGTGGAACGGAAGAGCAAGCGCAGGTGGTTGAGTTAGCCTCCAAGCCCAGCCTGTGCCCCCCTCACATCCCTCTGCATCTGCAGGGGCACAGGCCATGCTGCCACCCCTCACTCAGTGCCTGGGCTGATGCGTCAGGAACAGGGGGTACTGTCCGCCCCTTGCTCGGGGCCAGCGATGATCTGTCAGGATCCCTCGTGCTCATCTGGTCCTCATGTCTTCATCACCAGCCTCCTGCTGGTAACGGGCTTGTTATTACCTTGGTATGGGTAATAACATACCCATACCAACGTATGTAATAACATACTCATACCAAGGTGTTGTGGGGCGGTGCTTAGTCCTCCGAGGGAATCGGCCCTTAGCTGATTCATATTCAACAGGACCGGGAAGTGGGTTCTTGTTCCATGTCCTGGATCCTAGGAAGCCCTTGCCCTGGACCCTGTAATGTCCGGGGTCTTCCTGAGAAATGCTGGTGCCACTGGAGCACAGCCCAGCCCCCTCCAGTTTCTCCGCTTTGTAACTGCACTTGTGTTCAGCAGGTCTTCCAGGACTTAGACGCTGCTTGGTGTGAGCCAGGTTTTGTGTGGAAAGAGGACAGGTCCGAGCCGGCCACCAACCAGCCCAGAACCATCTTTTATGCTTCCAGATTCTGTGTCCAAAAACTTACCCATGGACATTGAGGCTGATGCATTTCTGCTCCAAGACGTCTGTGGACTCAGCTGGAGGGATGGAAAGGATGCAGACCCTCTTCACTCCTGGCCTGGGCTTGGACCTGCTGTGCAGCCTCTCAGTGGCACCAGGGCCCCTGTGTGTCACAGCGGCCTCGGGTTGGTGGCACTGCCCCAGGATGTCCCAGGCTTCATGATGTCCAGGCTCCCCTGGCATGGCGGCCTCAGGTGGGTGGCACTGCTCTGACGGACATCCCAGGCTTCATGATGGTAGGGCCTCCTTGTGCCATGCCGGCCTCGGGATGGTGGCACTGCCCCAGGGTGTCCCAGGCTCCAAGGCCAGTGTTCCGTCCCGCGAAGGGAAGTTGTACTGTAAGGTCTAGTCTCAGAAGGTGCCTGGGGTCCTATCCTTCAGAGCGGTCCTACACTCACCATAAATCAAGCCAGGGGAGGCCCTGCCAGAATTTGCAGCTGTGTTTCAGGTTGTTCCACAAGGCCTCTTTTATTTTGGCCGAGTCAGGTATATAATTCTTTTTCTCTCTGGTTTTTTTGAGACAGGCAAAAAAAAAAAAACAAAACCTTTTTGTTGCCCAGGCAGTGGTGTGAGCATGGCTTACTACCCCCTCAACCTCCCAGGCTCAAGCGATCCTCCTGCCTCAGTCTCCTGAGTAGCCAGGACCCACAGGCACATGTTCCACGTGTCCCCATGCCTGACTTATTTTTGTATTTTTTGTAGAGATGGAATTTTGCAATGTTGCCCAGGCTGGACTCGAACTCCTGGACTTCAGCAGTCCAGCTGCCTCAGCCTCCCAAAGTACTGAGATCACAGGCATGAGCCACCATGCCTGGCCAAGTGTGTTTCTAATTTCAAAATTAAGAGGACCCAGAGCCAGTTAATTACATCTCTACTGGAACATGCTGCTTATAGTGCATTAGGAAAAATCATCCAGAACTTGGAAAAGGGGCCGGACAGACACAGCCCTTCGAGGTTGTCTGATAAACCCCTGGGGTCTTGAACCATCTAAAGGGATGCACCATGTCAGACTCACTGTTGTCGACGGGCTGAAGCCCAGGTTTCATGAGGTTATGTGTCAGCTTCTAGTACTTTCTCTGGCAGAGATGCGAGTGACTTCTGCTCACTGAGAGGCTCATCTCAGGGACTTCATGGCCTGAGGGACAGCAGGTGTTTGAGCTGATCGAGCAATCTCGCGCTACCCTTATTTTCTGAAACGCCTATGAGTGACTTCTCACACGGTCTTTGAAGCGGCTTCATGCCCCCGCTCCTTGGTAATGATCGAATGCTTTTTTTGACCCCTCATCCCCTTTCTTTGGGGGTGTTCCAGTCTCAGTTCTCATGTGTTCTACTTCTACAGGAATTTCTGAAGCTGCTGAGTGTAGAAAGCACTGAGGAGGCTGTGCTCCCACCCCCGTGAGCCTTCCAGGCATCATCCTCTCCCCTTGGTGAGGCGGTGTCCATGGCACACCCAGGAGGCTGTGCTCCTGTCCCCCGTGAGCTTTCCAGGCATCCTCGTCTCCCCTCCAGGGGGACAGGAGGAACCTTTCAAACCCTTCTTAAACGTGTTTTCATGTCTTTGTTTTAACAGATTTCTTTGCATCTTCTCCCTTATCCAGAAGTGAGGGTGAACGCTGAGTTATTCACAGGAGTCAAGAATCCACACACAGCCCAAAGTGACGTTTGTTTCCCTGAAATGATTTGTGTGTGTTCACCTTAAAATGCAACTCAGTAAAACAGGTGTGTTTTGAGGAATGACTTTAAATTACCCAGGTAAAAACGTGACAGTTAAATTTCATCGTCTGTGCGGGTGTCCACAGCCCCCTTCTGTGGTTGTGTGTGAGTTTGTGACTTGTGGTTATTTTTGAAGACAGAAAATCTGTTGCTGAGGACTTCAGAGGGTGTGCTGGGATTGTGTAGGGTGGACATGGGGGGCTTCAGTGTGTGGCTTCCTTGAAGAGGTTTAAATTAAGGTTGAGAGTCCCTACTCCAAAATGCTCCGAAACCTGAAACATTCCAAGCTTCCTCATGACACTCGAAGGAAATGCTCTTCGGAGCACTTTGGATTTCAGGCTGGGGATGCTCAACTGGAAAGTGAAATATTGCAAGACCCTTCTGGCCCCAGGAGCTTGGATAAGGTGATGGAGGGGGCCTGTGCTGGGTGACCCTGGAGTGTGAGGCAGCCTGGGCTCGCTGGACTGGTTTTTGTAGGAGTCACAGAAGGGAAAGCGGGTCAAAGTGGCCACGCCTGGCTCCTGAGAAGGCTGGACCAGAAGGAGGTGGGCGCAGAGGGCAGCAGTTGAGTCCCCAGCGTCTGGGGCTCCTGTCCCTGGTGGAGTTGAGAGTCTCCTCTAGTTGTGGCCTCTCCCCTGTCAGCAGCCACTGAGGCCTGAAGGGAGAGGGGGCTGAGGAGAGGAGGAAGGATAGGCCTGCTTCTGGAGAGGGCCAGCATCGGCCTGTGCTAGCCTCGTGTGTTACTCCTGCGTCCAGTGTGCACGGCCGTGCCTCGTGATGTAGCGGTTCCCGGAATGCACAGCGCTCTTGTCTGCAGTAACGGCTTTGTCTTGACCCTTGGGGGCAAGTTACCTGTTTCCCCAGTGAAAAGAGGTAGAAAATCGTATAGAAATGCATTTGCTGGCCGGGCGCAGTGGCTCAAGCCTGTAATCCCAGCACTTTGGGAGGCCGAGATGGGTGGATCACGAGGTCAGGAGATCGAGACCATCCTGGCTAACACGGTGAAACCCCGTCTCTACTAAAAATACAAAAAACTAGCCGGGCGAGGCGGCGGGCGCCTGTAGTCCCAGCTACTCCGGAGGCTGAGACAGGAGAATGGCATAAACCCGGGAGGCGGAGCTTGCAGTGAGCTGAGATCCGGCCACTGCACTCCAGCCTGGGTGGCAGAGCAAGACTCCGTCTCAAAAAAAAAAAAAAAAAAAAAAAGAAATGCATTTGCTCTGATGTCTATTTTCCGATAAGACACGGTCGCTTAGGTGAAATCTTTGGGAGGTCAAGGCAGGAGGATCACTTGAGGCCAAGGGGTTCAAGACCAGCCTGGACAACATAGCAAGACCCCATCTGTATAACAGAAAAGTTAGCTGAGTGTGGTGGTGCGTGCCTGTGGTTCCTGCTACTCTGGAGGCTGAGGTGGGAAGATCACTTAAGGCTGCAGTGAGCTGCGATTGCTCCATTGTCCTCCAGTCTTGGTGGTAGAGCCAAGACCCTGTCTCAGAAAAGTAAAAAAAGAAAAAAATCCAGAAATGTCATTTTCTTTTTAAATCATCCCAAAAGAAAAATCGTTTTTTTCTAAGAATGTAAAGGGAAATGGATACGATTCTTTCCTTGCATTGTTTCTCCTTTTCAAATATTTACAGTAGTCCATCCACATCATCTCTCATCTCATTACAAAGCAGCAGGTGTCTTTGAGGTTAGTGGTGTTTCTCTGTGTCGCACCTTGGAGAACAGCCAGCATGAAACCTCTTACCACGATCGTGCGCATCGTTTGTAGTCCCAATTAAAATCCTCTCCAGACACGCCTGTGCTGCTTATTATAGCAGAACTTTGGTTGTGCTGAAATGTGCATTCAACTAATGGTTTTAAGTTCATATCTGAGATGATGCTGTATAATTCATGAAGCATATGGGATCAGTAATGATTGAAGATAATTCTGGCTGATGTCATTTAGAGGATATTTTTCACTTCAAGTTAAAGCTTCCTTCATGATAGTCATTTTGGGATTCATTTAACTATGTGCTTTATTTTATAGCTCAAATTTTCATTAGTCATTTCATAACATAGGATTTTGAAAGCAGATTTGGCAAATCTTTCTAACAAAATGTTTGCTTATGATGTCCCAAGGAACAGCACTCAGAATTGCTGGTAACTGGTACATTTTAAGGCTGATGATAGAAGTCACTTGAACGGTAAGGGCTGCTTTGTGAGGCAGATGGGGTTTGAACCCCGACCCTCCTGATACACCAGCCCTGACCCTGGCCTTCTCTCCTCTCCACTGGGAGATGAGAAGGTGCCAGCATCCACCTCACAGGCTGTCCTGAGAGCCCAGGACTAAGGGCTTGTGTTCCTCTTGCAGGTGGCGCAGATGTGGGGGCTTGACGATATACACACTGCAGGCTGCCAGTGTCGGGGTCATCCAGTTTTATTCATCAAGGTGGGATTTGCTTTGCTGCCCTGCGGACCAGGTGCGGTGCCGCTGTCGCAGCAGGTGTGTGGGTCCTCTTGGGTGGTCCTCAGGTGGACAAGGAGTCACCGATTCGGATGCCCAGGGTTAGATGTGAGGGGACCATGGACCTCATGTGTTCAGAGCGGAGGAGTAAAAAGCTTCCCTTGTAATTCCAGGACTGTCTATCCCAGCAATGCCAGAGCACTGGCTTTCACCTGATGCTGTCGTAGGTGACACTGTATGGAAATGAGGACTCATGTTCCGCATACCTGAGCCCAGTACCCGTCTCCCTCCAGGGCCATGGCCGAGCCCTCCTGATTTCGCTGGGTTGCCAGCCTGGGGATCTGTAAGCCCAGTGACGTCTGCGGTCTCGGCCCCCCTCCCCATGGGGACAGGAGGTGGCTTCAGGAGGCTGGTGATGAATGCCTGAATGAAGGCGACTTGTGACTGCAGTTCTGTCTAAGGGCCTCCCCGGGTGTTAGATGTCAGTAAATGACACCTGTGTGTGGATCTCATGTGATGAGAGAAACAGTGGGGGAAACCAAAGCCTTGTGGAGTCTGCAGGTTCTGGACTGGGGTGTGTGTGTACCTGTGTACTTGGTGAGGGGTGTGATGTCTGGAATGAGTGTGCAGGTGTGTCACGTTTGTGCATGTGTGGTGGTGTATTTAGCAGGTGTGGGCGCAGTGAGCATGTTCGTGTGTGTTGTATGTATTTGAGGGTGTGTGTGGAGTGTGTACACGCATCGTATTTGGTGAGTGTATTTGAGGGTGTGTATGGAGTGCATACATACGTTTGCGTGTATAGTATTGGGTGAAGGGGTGGCATGTGTGGAGCAAGCATGCACACGTGTATGCTTTGTGTGGGGTTTCTACGTGGTCCTCCCCTGAGCCTGCTCCTGGGCCCTGCTGTCCTGGCAGCTTTACAGTTTGGTGTGTCTTTGATTCCGGAAGATTCTGGAACCAAATTCTGAAGCTGTGATCACAAACTTGCAGCTCTGGAGGACGCTGGCTCGTGGAGCCGGCACGAGGGTCTCTGTGCTGGTCTCCCCCTGGGCTGGGCTCTGTCCGCAGAAGAGCATGTCTGATGATTGAGCTGTGCGGATCTGTGGCTCCCCAGGCTCGAATCAGCCCTCGGTTCTGTCCCGCCTCTGTTTTTCTTGCTGAGGGGCTCCGGGAAGTGGTGCCTGGGATGACGTTTTCACCCCGGGGTTGCTTCGTCAGCTGCCCAGGTGCTGGCTGCCTGAGGCCTGCCGCTGTCCTGGGTGGACGGGGCTGGCGCGGGGACATCCCTGAGCACCTGCAGGAAGGCAGGTTTAGGAAGTGTGAGAGGTGAGTGGCTTCCTCCCACGCTTGATTTTCTGGAAAGTTCTGGTTCTCATATTTTTCCCTAAGGGAAGTTAGAAACTGAGTTTCTCTTTAGGGGAACATCTTTGCAGCGTCTGTTGTTTGAATGTTCTCCAGGTGTGGAATACCCAGTGCCGTATGTGTTTGGGAACATTCGTGTCCTGAACGAATTCAGTAGGGAATGGAGAGAGGCTTCCTGTCAGCTTGGCCTCTGTTTCCAGCTTGTTGAGGGTTGACGGCTGCTGGTATCCCAGGGAGAGTTAAACACTGGGCAGTGTGGGATGGGAACGTTTGCTCTGACAAGGTCAGTGGGAAAGCATCTAAACAAACGTCGCTGTTCTCCGGGCTCCTCGGGGTCGAGCTTGTTTTGTGGGGTTGAGGGAAAGCTACCCTTGTTCCTGTTCCTCACCATTTGAAAGGTGTCCAGGGCTCGTTCCTCTGGAGAGGTGATGCGCGTGAGTGGGGGTCAAATCGTAAGCTCCGAGGTTATTTGGAATCTGTCAACTGATTTCCTGAACACACAGGTGCTTGGTAAAGGTGTTCCTGATTAGCTAAAACATTTCAACAGGACGTGATAGCTGGTGGTTTTTAAAGACTATCACAATTTTCCTGTTACTTTTTAAATACCTGTTGAATAAGGGAGGATTCACATATTTTTCTTTTCCTGTCTGCATACTTGATATTTTGTTTTTTGTTTTTTCTGTGGGTGTGCAGTGAACAGGATTTAGAAGCAGTCTCGGCCCTGGGGAGACTTCAGGACCGCCTCAGTCAGCGCTGAAGGGAGGCAGGGATTTGGGGGCTACCTCCTCCATAGGACGGACACCAAGGGCCAGAGGTCAGCCATCTCAGTGAGGTCACAAAGACCGGCACACCCAGCACCCTGGCCCTGTGCCTCTCCTTCACGTTGGTCTCTGCTCAAAGCTGCTCTCCTGGGTCATCACGGGTGATCTTTAGGCACGTGCTTGCTTCTTGCAGAAGTGGTGTCTGGCTGTGGTCAGTGTGGGCCCTCAGGACTTCCATGTTTTTGGCTCACATCAATATTGGGCAGTGGTGTATGTTTGTTTTGGAGTGGTAGATCGGGTGGATTTTGGCTTTGCCAACTCATTTAATACCTGTTCTCCTAGGCGGGGGGACTCTCTCATAAGCCGCATGTTCTCCTAGGTGCTGGGACCCTATCATAAGCTGTGTATTCTCCTAGGCGCTGGGACCCTATCGTAAACTGCATGTGAGGGATCTCAGAGGTGCTCCTTATGAGGATCCGTTGCCTGACCTGAGGTGGAACAGTTACAATTCAAAACCACCACCCAGAAAAATTGTCTTCCATGAAACCCATCCCTGGTGCCAAAAAGGCTGGGGGACAGCTGGCCTAACAACAGGTGCTAAGATGTCAGTAGATTTTTGGACTCGGGCCTCAGTTGAAGAGGATTAGATTTTGAAAGGCAGGGATTGAAGGCTTCTAAAGGGCAGGTTTTCATCTCCAGTGGGGCCTGGGCAGAACTGGGTAGAACTGACCCAGAAGCTGACAACTAGTCAGGCTGGCTCACTGCCTGTGTCCTGTGTGTGCAGCCTTCCTGTTTATTCAATTGTCTGGTGGTGTTGTGGATTCCATCCACAGCCTCAGAGTAGTGGAACCCATTACTTCAAGGCTGACCTTATTTAACTTTATCAAAAAGACATGAAAATCATTTAGTAGAAATCTTCCAGATACCTGTATCCTTTCTTTTCCCAGAGGCTTTTCAGTATTGCAACTTAAAAATCTTCAAAAATAACTTGAAAGGAAAACCTCTAAGTGCACTTTTGATGAGCACCCTTGACAGCTTTAATATGTGAAGTAAATTCCCTTGACTTTTGTATTCCTAGAAACTCGTTCTTGTTTGCAGAAGACTTTGTATTTTGTCAACAGTGGCCACTGTTCGGTGACCATCATACCTGCTGTGACTCATTTAGAAAGTTGGATGTGGATGTATTAACTTTTCAGACACACAAACACTTGGGCTGTTTGATTTTGGTTTTGATTTTTTGTTCTCCCCCCACCCAGCTGAATTCAAAAAAGGGAAACAAGCAGACAGAGTAAGTACCCGAAAGTGTCTAAGTGGCTGGCTGGGGGATCCTACTATGGTGTTGGATTGTGTTCTGCCAGACATCGCTCCTCAAATAGCTGACCCTGAAAGGGCTGGCATTGCCCTCACCCTGGGACATTCGTCTGTCTCACCAGAAAATGAAGAATCTGCCAGAGCACTGTGAGTCAAATTCAGTCAGAACTCGATTAAATAAGAGGCTTTTGTCTCAAAGGCCAAAACATGAGGACACATTTTTAATTTTTAAGGAGCGCTTCGTCGTGAGTCAGTCCTGATGTGTACTGCATTAGGAAACCTCTGAACTTCCACGGTCAGGCCCAGAGCTATGAGGGAAAGTGGTTGTGCCCTTCCCACTGTTTCTGTTTGAAAAACAATTCACTTAGGTAGAACTGGAAGCCTTTCCGCAGTGTTAATACTACTGACCCATTCTGGGTCTCGGTATATGTGTACTGTATAAATGTACATGTGTGTATGTGGTGTACCCATACTACGTGTATTTCCACTGTGCATGTATTTACAATGTATAGGTATGTACACTTCATATTTGTCCTACACACGTGCATGCTGTAGGCATGCATGTACACGTGTGTATGTGTGTAGGGGCACTATGGTTATATGCACACTACTTGGACACCTATCTGTTCTGCATGTGTACATACATGCATGTATTTAATGCCATATACATACCTGTGTACATACACCATGTGGGTATGTGCACATTATTTCTGCAGATGTATATATACATATGTGCACACAAGCATGCCTGTACACTATGCACACTGAATAAACTTCTAGGTATGTACACACTAATACATATACATGCTGCATATGTATGTACACTATTGCATATGTGTATATGCTTTATACGTTAGTGTACTGATGTACATTGTATACATGTGCCTATGTGTACACTGCGCATGTGTATGCATGCTATAGTGCACCTACCTACATTTGATAAGAATGTATGCTATATGCATGTGTATACGTATAGCAAATAGCATACCTGTGTACATACGGATGTGCATGTGTATGCCATATGCATGTACATACAGGTTATAGTATACCTGTGTACACTGTATGTATATAAATGGGTGTACACGCTATGCATGTGCATACATGTTAGCATACCTATGTACATTTGCTATATGGATGTGTGTATGCTCTATGCTTGTACACATGTAGTGAACTTGTTTGTACACTATATATATATTTGGATGTGTGTACACTCTATACATGTACACCACATGGATCTGGATGTGTGTGCACTCTGTACGCACGTAGTGCACTTATGTACACTATACATGTTCGGATGTGTGTACTCTCTATGCATGTACACGTGTTACAGTGTACCATATACGTACACCATGTGGATGTAAATGTGTGTGTGTTCTATGGCACCAGGAATAGGGTTCCCGCAGGGATCCCAGAACGCACCATCTCGCTGGCACCTGACAGTGTAGGATGGAAACAGTTGTTTGTTGCAACCTAGTTGAAATTTGGCAGGTTACTATACCCTTTGCAACGATTTAGGAACAGTCACTTCATTGATGTGTGTGTTCCTGAAATCATAAACAGCTCTGTGAGGTGTGTCTCATCCCCAGACGAGAGAGGGAACCGAAACAACAATGACTCGGTGACTTAAGTGAGGTAGAGCTAACGGAGCAGCTGTCTAGCTTTCCGTATTATAACTTTGTCAGCAGCTCAATGAGAAATCGCCACTCATCAGGAAATGTGTCCACTTTCTACTGTTCTTTCTTCGTGGCGTATTTACTGCCTCGTGTTATTCCTCACGATGTAGCACAATCCCTCCTAGAGTTGTGAATAGAAACAGTTGGTGACAATTGTAGTATCTTCTTTGTTAACATTGAAAACGATATGTAAGTTCATCTTCAGATACTGTTTGGAAGGATGAGAAAGAAGATGTTTAGGACAAAAGAATAGAGAGCTTTCAAGTCAACAGGGAAAATAAGGACTTTGTGCAAAATATTTCCAAATTTGGAATTTAAGAATACT
This sequence comes from Trachypithecus francoisi, assembly GCF_009764315.1. NCBI lineage: Eukaryota > Metazoa > Chordata > Mammalia > Primates > Cercopithecidae > Trachypithecus > Trachypithecus francoisi. The sequence continues at coordinate 856,171 of NW_022681460.1, forward strand.
AAATTTCACAACTAAGATCATAGGTAGTTTTTTTTTGGGGGGGGGGGTTTAAAATTAGTACTTGGTTTTCCATGCCTTTGGGAATTTCAGTCCTGATGGAGGATTGCAAGAATAATCTGATTTTTCAGAACAGAAGGACAGTCTGTCTCAAAGGTAAATTCCAGATTGTACCATAGAGAAAGAAATTGCTGCCAACGTTCTGTAAGGTTCTTCAGTTCTTTCCTCTTCTGTGGTTAAAAAACCATCTCTGGGTTTAGTCTCAGCCAAGTTCTCTTATGAGGTTGCCTTACATTTCACACAGCTGTTTCGAGTCTTCATCATTCATAGTTAAAAGCAAAACCTTGTACTAGTTAGATCTGAGCACCTTGAAGGCAGGGCTTTGTTTTATATTTTTAATAAGCAGCAGGGTGATGGCAGGACTGGGGCCCTTCATCCCATCATGCATTCCTCTGAGCTTTCAGAGTTCTCACTGCATGCTGAGTGTGGTGTTGGTTGTTTAGCGTTTAAATAGGAAGATGAGGCTCTGCGACTTGAGACGCTCTTACCACCTTCATAGAAAGCTTGGTGACAGCTTAGCATGACAGCTTGCACACCTGTTGTGTATACTTTCTTATGGCCCCACAGAAAGGGTATTGATTTAAACGTGACTAATTTCTCGTGTTTATTTTTGCCTTTATTTCTAGTTACAGTCCCGATACTTTTTCTTCCTTTAAACTCTTGCTAACCGCTGGTGAATTAGTGATAAACTATATTGATGTGTTCTCTAAATCTAGCGATTTAATTGGAGGTCATTATTCTTGTACCATGTGTCAGTGTTGTGTCAGGATGGCTCAGTTTTACGTTGTCAAAGGATTAACTAGAGCAGGATGCATCCTTACTGGAACTTGCTCATTTATGAAATACAGGCACTTTATTTTTTGTTATACTCGAGGTGTGCTCAAACGTAAACATTTTGAGTCGTGTTAGAAGGATATACAAGATTGTAATGAAGAAAACAACAACTCGATCAAGTACCAGCTAATGAACTTTATGTTTGAAGTATATGGAACACGGGCCTTGGCAATCAGTTTTCATCTTGACCTTTTATTTTTTTTACTAGAATCTTGGTCTGTCACCCAGGCTGGAAGGGTGGAGCACAGTAGTACGATGTCCGTTCACTGCAACCTCTACTTCCCAGGTTCAAGCGATTCTTATGCCTCAGCCTCCCTAGTAGCTGGGGTTACAGGGTGTGTGCCACCATGTCCGGATAATTTATTTTTAGTAGAGATGGGGTTTTGCCATGTTGGCCAGGCTGGTCTCCAACTCTTGACCTCAAGTGATCCACCCACCTCAGCTTCCCAAAGTGCTGGGATTACAGGTCTGAACCACCATCCCTGGCCTGATCTTCTGTTCTAATATTGGTTATTCAGTCTCAATGATAGTGCCTGGTTGTATTAAATTGGGGTAGAAAGCACAATTGAAATGAATTTGGTTGTGTATGTACATGCTCACTTAGCGTTCATGGTAGCACTGTGAGGTGGGCATTGTTCCTGAAGGAAGGCCGGATGGGCAAGTCTGGGCTTAGATATGCGACTTGTGGGCAGTCACTATTGTCCCATGGCTGAGATCAGGCCTGTCTGACGCCTGTACCTCGAACTCTTCTTAACACACGAACGAGCAACTGTCAAGAGTCGGTGCTCGAGTGTGATGTGGCCTGTGGTGTTTGCCTCTCAGCCTTGCTTTGGCTCGGGGTAACAGGGCAACAGCTCCCTCCCTCGTGCGGCTGCCTGGGAGTCCCAGGAGAACCCACTGATACCGTTTATAAATGCCAGACATCGAACGTTCTCCTTGGTACCAGCACATCTGGAATCGGACAGTGCAGTTAGATTCTCGGCCAGCAAACCTGTACAGGAGTGTGTGAACTCTGCGTTTGCTTCTCCTGGACAAAGGTGAATTCCTGGTCACTACTGGACGGCAGCAGGTGTGGCCTCAGGAGCAGCACGGAGATGGGCACCCGGGTGCAGGAAGAGCATCTGCAAGAGGGGTTGGGGAATGTGACAGACGCACGTGCGTTCAGCTGTTACCGTGGGGGGTGTGGGGTGGGTGAGACCAGATTTTCTCATTGTTGCCCCTTTCTGAAAAGGACCCTGAATTGACTTCTCTGTGGCTCCTTGCGCCTCCTTGTCAGGTTGGAGGAGACTGCGCCCCTGGCTCAGGCCCTGCTTGCGGTGAGATGGAAGCTGCTGTTTCTTGCCCTGCCCTCCCTGTGACGTCCTCTGTGCTGTTCTCCTCTGGAAACAGTTCTGCCGAGCAAGCTTGGCCTCTGCTCCCTTCTGCTCTTGGATTACATGTCTGGAAGGCTTGTGTTCTTTCCTGGTTTTTGATGATGCTGAGCTGTGTTTTTGCAAGGATGACACGTGCCCATAGCAGGGAGAAGCCCCTTTGCAACTTTAACATCTTGACGTTCTCAAGCAGAGCTTGCTATCAAAGTTGACAGACTCCTGTGTTTTTGTTTTGGCAGAAACTGAATTTCAGTCCTAGGACAGCTTCGGGACACTTGATCCTAGCTCTTTTCTCTCACTGCTCCCCTCGTGTGTGGCAGAATCCTATGCCCTGAAGTTGACCAGTCCCTTCATTTGAAAATCAGTTAATGTATGCGATCCTCATGAGAATTTTACTTTTTATAAAAGCAATCGCAAAGACTGGGTTTTGTGACACCAGTGTTTTATGTGTATTTTAATTGCACTCACAATAAGCTTTGTCTTCTAAATATTCCATGTTTCAGATGAGCACTGGAATCATGCCCTGGAGTAGTTTTGCTTTTCCGCTTTTATTTTTGGCTAAGGTAAAGTTGAGAACATTGTGATATTAGGTGTAGTGAGCCCTTTTAGCTTCTTCTATATCTGTTTTCCTTTAAGGCAAAACCAGCAGACTGATACCAGTTTGTGAGCACCTGGCATCTCCCAGGCCTTTCCTGGGTCTTCCCTCCGCTGTCTCGTGGACAGAGCAGTCACTCGTGGAAGGTGAACCTGAGAATCTGTGCGTGGAATTAAGTAAATGTCATAGCTCTCTTCTGTGATGAACTGAATCACATTAAGCCCAGTAAATTGTAACAGCAGGTTTTGCACATACAAAGCATTGAACACCAGGACAGATAACCAGGCTGCGACGCTTCTGGTCCTGCACAAGACCTCCGGTATCACAGCACATTTAACAAATTGGCAGCATTGAGTGTTTGAAAACGTTGTGTATGTACCATGTCCGTGATTTTCGAGGGCCTGGAAAAACACCTCTGTGGTTATGGCAATCTTGATCAATGGGAGCTTAAGGTTAGTACTGGGGCAGACTGTGTTTTAAGGAATCAAGGTCTCTCGAGTATGTTTCGGTTTTCCCATGAAGAAGAAAGATGTTAGCTGTTCTTTCCTGGACTGTGGCTATCAGAGTGCCCCACCACGGTCACTCACACGTTTACTTCATTTCCGTTTAACCGGGCTGGGCTTGGGCCAGAATACTTCGGTAGTCAAATGTCATATGAGGCTGAGGAACTGTCTTCTGCTTCATCGTTGGCATATGGAAATAATTAATGTTTTCCAGAGCATACTCTACTTTCTCATTTGTGTTTATGTAAAATAATGGAATGGTTATTTTAGCTGTGCAGTTTCCTATGCTTGCTTATTTAATTGCGGAAAGATAACGGTTTTATTTTGCTAAAATCTGTGTTAGGAATTGTGCAAAATCTTTGTGAAATGCCCATTTTACTAGCTTAAGTTATAGATCTTTGTATAGACAAGAAAAAGCCTATTGCTACAAGGAGTATTGTCTTGATCGATGCAAAAAGCTTTAGGCTTATTGGCCGTGTAGTCAGTAAAATGCATCAGAATGTGGTTAAACTTGAGAAAAGCATTGAAGTTTTAAAATATGCTATGCAGTTTTCTTCAACTCCCTTGCAAGATACTAAATTTGAATAAAAGAATAAAGTGTTCCCATTGAGGAAAGTGGCAGGAGGACTGTTCAGAATGTGTTCCGAATCTGAGCAGTCCTGCCACGCTCGTCTGTGATGTGGTGGTGTCCATGGTATCACTTTTACAGAACTTTAAGAATGCTGCTTCTGTGAAGAAAATACATTTATTCTTAGCATTTCAGTTTTGAGTTTTGAGACGTGTAAAACGTGTTAATGGTATCTTTCCCTTACAGAATTTGCTTGGGTCTTTTTTTTTTTTTTTTTTAATGCCTACAAGACTCTGAAGCACATGAATCACTTGAAAAGAAAAAAAAGGGCTGGGCGTGATGGCTCACGCCTGTAATCCCAGCGCTTTGGGAGGCCGAGGCGGGTGGATTGCTTGAGCCTGGGAGCTTGAGACCCAGGGAACCAGTCTGGGCAACCTGGTGAAATCCCGCCTCTACTGAAAACACACAAATTAGCTGGGCATGATGACTGCACACCTGTAGTCCCGGCTCCTCCAGAGGCTGAAGAGAATCGCTTGAGTCTGGGAGGCGGATCTTGCAGTGAGTGGAGATCATGTCCTTGCTGTCAAGCCTTGTTGACAGAGTTTGGACCCTGCCTGAAAAACAGCAACGATCATAACGTATGGGTGAACTGCTCGGCTGCTCTGTCTAGAGTAGAATAAATCCAATTACGTTTTTGTCTTTTATTAGCATTGAAATTTTCTTAATCATCCCTTTGTTTTCATTACATTGTAGCAATATATTGCTGCTTAAATCTGGAACAAGTAGGCTTCTCTGGATTGGGTTCTTACTGGATTGCTAAAACTTAGAATGACTTTTCCCCTCCTTGGATGTGACTTATAGAACTTTGCCTTTTGAGGTGATGTGCTGCATTTGATAGCGGACACAGGAACGCCCAAAGAATTCACTTATGGGGCTAAAATGTACGTGCTTTGTAGTGTTTCCCGCCTATAATGAAAACAGTACCTCTCATTTGGGGGTCGCTGATGCTATTTGCTGAAAACATTTTAAATTTTATTTATTTTAATTTTTTGAGCCAGACTCTTGCTCTGTCGCCCAGGCTGGAGTGCAGTGGCATGATTTCGGCTCACTGCAATCTCCACCTCCCAGCTTCACGCCATTCTCCTGCCTCAGCCTCCCGAGTAGCTGGGACTACAGGTGCCCGCTACCACCCCTGGCTAATTTTTTTATTTTTGGTAGAGACGGGGGTTTCACCGTGTTAGCCAGGATGGTCTCGATCGCCTGACCTTGTGATCCACCTGCCTCGTCCTCCCAAAGTGCTGGGATTGCAAGCGTGAGCCGCCGCACCCAGCCAAAAACCTGTTTCTTTACTGCCTCAGTCCTCAGTTGGGTAGTCTGTTCTTTGAAGGACATTCAGGGAGCGGGGACACCTTGAGTCTTGAAAGGCGCACTCTGCGAAATGGGAATCTTCCGACTGCTTATTTAGGGAATCCTGCCGGCTGTCATTTACTGGAGAGCGCAGTTTCCTGGCTGCCCTGGTCTTTGAGGGGAGGGAGACTGAGGGGTCATTTTCCCACCTGGACCAACGCGTTTATTAAACCTGGCTTGTGTATATTTTGGATCTTTTAATGAAAGAAAAGCCACAACTGTGACTTTCAGATGAGTGGAAGTCATGTTTGTTTATATATATATAGCTACTATGAAGAAGTTTTGTCCTTCGGACCTGTGAATACAGTCATGGGAGAGTAGAATGTTCACGGTGTGGTGCTTACAGTGTGCATGCAGAGTCACATTCTTCACAAGTATTATGTTAAAAAGTGACAAATAAGAGAGAAATATTTTCCTCATGACAACCTTGGTAAGAAGCTGGCACTACTCTTGTTTTTGGAGGGGTGTGAAGGGAATATTGAGAAAGTGTCATCAACATTAGACTCGCCCACTCTGCAAATCCTCTGCCGGCTGGAGTGAGGACCCCATGATGGAAAGATGCACCCCTCTGCCCGGAATCTTTGTGGCACTCAGGATGCACGGTTCATCTCTATACAAAGGCAGAGTGTGGAACGCTGTGGAGCTGAGAGAAGAGATGTGGTTAGCAAGTATGAGTGAGACGTTTGGGGCTTGTTAGCACCTGGCATGTGTGCAGCAAGCTTTGCTATCTGCACATGTGTGATCCTTAGAACACTGGCGTGTGGAGCCATGAGGCTGTCGAGGGCCCCAGCTCCCGGCGGACTGAGGAGTTCCCTGTTACCACCAGGATAACCATGATTGAAGGCTGTCACTCAATCCCAAGTCCCAGAAGGGGGCTCCTTTCAGAGAGGAAAGCACCCCTAGAGCCTTGGGCAGAATTCAGTGATTTTTCTTACAATGTTGCTTAGATTTTGCAAACATGAAACCAAGAACATATTTTAGAATGCTTGTGGTCCTTTTGTAACCATGGACACAAAGTAATTTGCAGTCCATGGAGAGTTTGCGGAAGCTGAACTGCCTGCATCACGAGCACGGCGCTCTCCCTACCGCCCTGGACCTTGCTCCGGTTTGCTAGGGAGGCTTTGCAGGGCCTCTTGGCTGGGATACCTCTCCCATGTCCCTTGTGGCTACCCCTGGTCACAGTCATACTGCTGGGCACCTGCGCCGTGAGGACAGCGAGTGGACACGGAGCCGCGGGGTAGCAGCTGGTCATGAGGTGGCATCCACATGGTCTGAAACAGGTTTCTGTTCATTAAGAATGATCGTTGCAATAAAAACAGAGTGAAAGAAAACCCTCTACTGACCTGAGAATGCGTCAGCTGAGTTGGATGGGGAAGTGCAGTGAGGAAGGTGAGGGCTGAAAGGAAATGGAGGGAGAGGAAAGGAGAGAAGGGAAGTGAAAGGGGGAGGTAGGATGGGAGTGAAGAGGGAGATGGAGGAGGAGGAAGAGAGAGGGCGGTGGGCAGGAGCCTGGGAAATGAGTCCCAGAGCCGGTTCCTGACTGTCGTGAGTGCGTCAGAGCTGATCCTCCAGGAGAGGTGGCCTGGGCGGGCTGACCCTTAGGAAATGAGGGCCGGGGGGAACTGATGTTTTGGCCCTCAGCGGGGCTGGTGCTGACCTGAGATGCAGTCGGTGGTTTTCCCAAAGAGGTCGTCTGCACAGCCACCGTCTGCTGCCAGGTTGGAGAGAGAAGTGCTCCTCCCCATGGGTTCTTTCTATTTTGTGGATTTTTCCCAGTTTAGCTGAGCAGCCTGTCAGTGGAAATGTTGGGGATTACTAACATGTCTGCATTCTACAGAGCAGTCGGCCAGCTTCCGATCCTGTAGTTGTTGGGGACACCACTCCCGTCGTATCAGTGCCGGCCCAGCATGGAAGCTGCAGCCCCAGGCACTGGGAAACCTGCGGGGCTCTCGCTGCTGTGGTTCTGATGGGAGTCGTGGGCTGGAAGAGAGATGTCCTTTAGGCAGAGCCTGGCGAGGAGGGGGTGCTGCTGGTGCAGCAGTACATGGAATTTCAAATGACGAATGAAACAAGCTTTTAATTATGGCCAGAACTCTATGCTCTGCGTTTCTTCAAATAGAAATGTTGTGCTTAAATGAATTTGCTGTTAATCGGTTGCCTCATGCAAGATGGAGTGCTGGGAGCAAAGTAGAATGTGGATTTATCTACAAAGCTTCTCCTCTCAGACTATAATCAGTTGGATGATGCTACACAGGAATACGTGAGAATTCGTGTGAGAAAGGTGATGGGTGTAGACCTGTGTGACCGGCAGGTGTGTGGGGAGGTTTGAGAGAAGCTTTTAGCTGAAGTGGTGTCAGGTGCAGGTGCTGAAGTGTGATGTCTGTCTGGATGGAAGAGCACACGCCTCTGGGCTGCAGGAAACAGATAAAGAAGGAGGTGGGCAGACGTGAGTCGTGTCTTAGGAATGGGAGCAATTCAGGCAGACCGAGGATCAGGCTCACACGGGGGAAGAGGGGACTTCAGGACCCAGGGAGCGTGGGGTGAGGTCATGCCCAGGCCTCTGCGGGGCTTGCTGTTGTGTCAGCAGGGCCCTGTGCTTGCCCTCCTTAAAACTTTCCCGATCCATAAAACGGGCACGACAAAATCCACCTTGTGACACTGAAGCTTAAATGAGATGATCTACATGGTGCCTTCCTTCCCTTCCTGACACATGATAGACTCACAGCTATGGTAGCAGCGACAGACTGGATGGAATGCTGGAGCCGCTTTGCGCCTGGTGAAGCCACATGGATTTGTGCAGTGCTGGCGACTGTCTCTGAAAGCCTTTGGTCATGGCAGTGGCAGCCTCAAGTGGCTCTTGGCATACTTGAGTCTGTGGACTGCAAGATTGACTGGAGATTTGAGGCCATTGATACTATCCAGGGGTGAGCTGATGAGGCCCTAAAACATGGGGGAAGGCTGAGAGGATTGGCTGCCAGAAGCATTGTAGATTTCTGGCTTCAAGAACTTGCTGACTTATGGACATAGGAAGGTAAACCCAGATGGCTCCAAAATTTTAAGTCCAGAAGAAAGGTGGGAGGGTACAATTGCTGACTAGGTCATGGTTGCCCTGTCCCTTTCTTTCTGGCCATCGTTTCTCCTCCCTCCCCCTGCCTTTGTGGGCTGGAGGGCCTGAGCCTGCACAGCAGTCTACTTCATGGTGACGATGGCTGATTATCACCCTGCAGTAAGAAGTCTCTCCATTTTATTTTGCAGCAGTAGTTAAATAAATTTAAGGAGTGATGGTGTAGTAGTATTTGTTTTGTTTTTGCTTTTTTTTTTTAAGTGTCATTTAACTAAATGTTATTTCCAATTTCACTGATCCCTTTGAGAGGCCAAAACATGCTTTGATTTGTTATTTTGTGTTTGAGCTAGTTTATTGTCTCACAGGAATGCCAATTATTCTGTCATCACACATCATTAAGTATCTCAAATTGTGTTACTATAATATTTAGCTGAATTACCTCCCTTATTTTGGCTTTTAAAAAACCAAAATCTGTATGAAACACAGGATGGTGCATCTCCATTGAGGGCTGTTCAGAAGTGTGACTTTTCCTGGCATGCTTGAAAATCAGTGACATTATTTTATAGAAACACTTTGCAACTGACACCAAAGCTAGAAGCTCCTGTAAAGGGCAGGGTAGGCAATGTGTTATGCTTTGAGGGCCACAGAAGTCTCTGCAGATATTTCTTTTGTTAAAACTTCAAAGTGTAAAAATCACTTCTGCTTCCCTGGCCAAGGCTCGGTCAGGGATCGTGGTTTGCAGACCCTTGACAGCAGCTTAGCTGAAAGCTGGTCTCCCACGCGCTGAGCAGGAGCCCACCTCATTGCTTCAGCCAGGAAGATGCTGCCTTCATGCTGGAATTGACTTCAAACAAACTTGAAAGCTCTGGCACCGCTGCTCATTTCCATACTGTTGCTGGCTATCTACATTACGGAGCATGCCTTGGCGTTTTGATTTTATGACTCCTGTTGAATGGCTCTGAGATGGCTCATCACGAGTTAGACATTTGCAGAAATGATCAAGCAGAGCTGCAGTCATCTTGCAGATCAAGTGAAATTTTTTCTGAAAGCTTGTTACAGGCTTAAATTTCTGATCCCGTTCCATCCACTGATCTTGTATGATTGGTTTCTTTTTGCACCCATTTGGGTCTGTGAAGCGTCTCCCCACTGTGGTAGAACTTTAGCTCTGATTTCATGCCTGAGTCGGTATCCTCACTCCTCATCTGCGAGGAGAAAGCGCTGCAGGTCCTGCGTGGTTTCCATCCCCTCCCTGCACGCGGATGGATTGGGAGGTATTTGTGGTGTGTGAACTTGCTACCCCCAGAGACTCCTTGTTCACTCCCCTGGACCGTATTACTCCCAACTCCCCTGGACCACACACCTCCCTCCTGGTTCACTCCCCGGACCACATTCCTCCCTCCTCCTTCCTGGCTCACTCCCCTTGACCACACACCGCTCTCCTCGTTCACTCCCTGGACCACACTCCTGCCTCCTGTTTCACTCGCTGGGCCGAACTCCACCCTCCTCCCTCCTGGTTCACGCTCCTGTGTCCCCACTCCTCCCTCCTGATTGACTGCTCTGGGCCCCCATGCCTCCCTCCTGGTTCACTCCCCTGGATCCCCACTCCTCCCTCTTGGGGGCGTGGTAGTTTCTGCTGTGCTTGTGCCAGCACGATAAGGCTGAGTGGCAGCTCCAGGGCTGTGGCTGCTCACGCAGCTGTGGCGTTAGTGCAGAGAACTGCGGGGATGCAGCTGCCCTTGCTGTGATGCTTCGAGTGTCATAGTCGGTGTGGGAAGCTGGGTGGGATGTGGATGTCCCAGGAAGGGACAGGAGCCTCCCCTCAGCCTCTGTCAAACACTTCTCGGCCAGGCATGGTGGCTCATGCCTGTAATCCCAGCCCTTTGGGGGCCGGGGCGGGCGGATCACCTGAGGTCAGGAGTTGGAGACCAGCTTGACCAATGTGATAATTTTTGACACATTAAGGATGAATGAAAATGACTCACACTCGTTTGCCTTGCTTTTTAATTGATGATTGGTGTAGCCCAGTAGTCTGAACTTTTTAAGCAACCATTCTTACTGAAAGACTAATCTTTAAAAGTCTCTTCCTCTGGACATGTCTTTGGCTGCTGTAATCAAATGCAATGTAATCAGCACTGGTTAATGGCTTTCCTTGCTTGGCTAACAAATGCTCCTCAGAAACTTTGGTTTCTTGTTATTTTCATTTATAATTAAGTTTTAAGCCTTCTAATTTTTCTAGCTTTCCTGCAAGTTGGGAATAATTGCGATGGGTGCTTAGTTTGGAATGTTGACGTACCTCTATGACCAGCTACTATGCCATTGTGTGAACACTGATTTGTCACTTTCTCGTGAAGACTGATTTCACCTAGTTTGGTAAATTCTATTAAGGAAGGGGGTGGAATGCAATTGCTGTTAGGAGGCTTTTCTAAGGATCGGGGAAATGTTGCCATGATTATTACCATTACAGAAGGTACATAAAAATACGTGCTGCCTTCAGTCATGATGAATATGTAAGTCCGCATCTGTGACTGCAGAAAACGGCAGCCCCAAATCTTAAAATTGTGTGGATGCACCAAGCCCATCTGCAGGGCACTGTGGAGCAGCCTGCATTAGCCGAAGTTGGCCCACAAGCCCTGAGGGATGGTGTCTGAGTTATGATAAGGCTCTGACTTGGGATTAAACAGGCCTCCAAGTACTGTGATATTCTAAACAAAGACAAGAGACTGTCCAGGGAGCGCAGTGGGCGCCTGTAGGCAGTGTAGGTGAGAAAAGGCTCCAAGGAAGGTTCCTGCAGCTCAGCTAGGAGGATTCTGTAAGGCAGTAGACACGTCAATGTTCACATAGGAGTGTTGAGCTATATTCATTCCTTTTAAGCAGCCAGGCTTGTGTGTGTTTTGAGGGGCACTCACATGGCGCCCCTTCCACCCTCACTGCTGGTTGTGCCTGTTTGATGTTACGGATTTCTGTGTTAAGTGCGTCCACTCTCCAAATGTATCTCTGTCTCTAGAATATTTTAGAGTAGACCATTTATTGTTTAAACGCTTGTTTTTAGTGAGGAAGAAATCTTTAAAACGGGCCATACAGACTCTGCTATAAATGTTTAACAATGGAATGTGTAACATTTAACACGTAGTGTTTAAAGTAGAAGACAGTTTAATTTAGAAATCCTGTTGGAATGGCAACTTAAATTACCACCATCCATATGCATATGGAAAAGAAAGAGTGAATGTGCAGAATTGGAATTTTCTCTATTTTGTAGAGATTCTGTAATGTATCAGGTACAAGCCTCACTTCATGATTTAAATGCATGAAGCTGAAATGACAAAACTTGACAAAAACATGCCTTTGAATAGTAAGCCTTTATCCTCCTTGAAATAGTGATTCATTCACTAAAATGTCCACCTGCAACTTTGTCAAACACATTTGTTGTATTAGTTCTCAAGTAAGCTCAGTTTTCCAGACAGGGAGATTATTACTGCTTAAAGTCTGTCCTGATGATGTTGGTGAACAGGGAAAATCCTTTGACGTGGATCCTCTGTGTGTGTGAAACATCAGACACAGCCTGCCCAACCCTCTGCCTGTAACTGGGAACCTTGACTGTCGGGATCATTGTAGAGAACCTTGAGGATAGCAAAACAAAAAGCCTCTGGAGTAGCAAAAGATGTAGCTGATTTCATGCAGTAAAACTTACACACTTTTCTTTAAAATGCATCGTTCAGAACCTCAGTTTGCTGATTATTTTAGAATCACTGTAGTTTGCTGACAGCAGTCGTGGGAACAGCTGCATGGCCCAGCTGGTGCAGGAGGGTCTCAGAGCGGAGCCACACTGCTGACACCGAAGGAGGGCCTGGAGCCATCACACTCGTGACTCGTGCAGATGGCCTTGGCTGACCTCCAGAAGAGAAAACGTCAGTATCCAAGGAGGAAAAAGTGTGTTAATTTCATGAGTGTTGGCCTTCGCAATGGCTAAAACCCTGACTTTGTGACACCTGCTGTCTCTGGAATGAGGAGTCTTCCCTTCCTGGCAGACAAGCTCTAGATAGGAACAGGAGCTGTGATGGCTAGATTGAAGAGGTTTCCTTCTTGGGGAGGTGGCCGTGGAGCCTGACTCAAAGGAAGCTGTGTCTGGCGGGAAAGGGCTTTGGAGACAGTGTATTTACCAGGAGGGTCAGTGACTGAGAACCATCCTGTTCCGAGTGTTGCCATTCTGGTTCTAGAGTGAACTTGGGGAGAAACAACAGCCAAAAGCCTCGATGAATATTCTGTGATGTTGATGACATTTGGTCATCAACATGTGATGATGTGTTGCTGAGACTCTGAAATGAGAAGCCCGGGAGGTGCAGGTCTATCAGGCCGTGGGACGTGGGAGAGCTGCTGCTTCAGGGGTTGGAGTCCCCGTGCCAGAGGCTCAGTCCTGCAGAGACTTTTGCACAGTGGGCAACTGCTGCCTCCGGTTGATTGTGAGTCCCCCAGATGAATACCCATGAAAGGTACCGTGTCAGCAAAGAGTCAAACTCTGTGAAGCATTTGGAGATTTATTCTGAGCAAAATGAGTTACCATGGCCCTGGATACAGCCCTCAGGAGATCCTAAGAACGTATTCCCGAGGTGGTCAGAGCCCAGCCTGGTTTTATAGTTTTTAGGGAGACATGAGACAATCGATCAAATAAATGTAAGATGTACATTGGTTTGGTCTGGAAAGGTGGGACAACTGGAAGCAGGGGTGTCCAGGTCATAGGTAGATTCAAAAATTTCCTGATTGACAGATGGTCGAGAGAGTTGTCAGATAAGGGGTTGTGGAGACCAAGGCATTGTCATGTGGAGGGAATCCTCCAGGTAGCTTCGGAGACAATAGATTGTAAATGTTTCCCATCAGACTAAGAGTCTAAGTTCTGTCTAATTCCAGAAGGGAGGTGGGGTGATGAGGCAATTCCGACCCCCCACCGATCATGGCCTGGACTAGTTTTACAGATTAGCTTTGGAATGCCCTTGTCAAAAGCAGGGGCTGTGACAAGGTGGGTGAGCCACCCCCTGCGAGGTGGGGACCCAGAGCCACCCCTTCTCCCCCTCTTGGTTATTGGGAGCCATGGTGGACTCACGGCCTGTTTTGGATATTGTGAGTAGTATCGTCTTCCCCTCTGGAAATAATGAACTCTTTCACAGACCGGTGTACACCTCCAATGTATTGCTCAGGGAACAATGATATTATTAATTATTAAACATCAAGAATCGATTGTAATAATTATTAATACTATCAATTAATATTTTACCATTAATATTGATAATTATTTTAAATAGATGATGAATGCCAAAAATTAATTTTAAATAATTATTATTATTAATTCTTAATTGTTTTATTGCCAGCATCACTTAGTGTTGATTTAAGTAACATTAATTGATGATATCATTATTTTATTAATAGTGTTAATATTAATACTAATCATTAACATTTTAAATTAGTATTAATATTTAGTGTCTTTGTTGTCATTAATGTCATTGATTCATATTAATTTTTATCATATTTATTAATATTAATAATTAATAGACTTATTCCTGATATCCGGCGAGGAGAAGATGATATTACTCCCAATATCGCAGAAAGTGTCCACTCCTCTATGCTGTTTTTCCTAATAACCAGGGGGTAGAGGATGACATTAATGAAATTACCGCAGTGTGTGTTCATCCTTTCAGTCTTCTTGTTTCTTCTATCCAGAGTGTGAGAGGATGATATTACTCCCAATATCACAAGGGGTGTGGACCTCCACTGTGATATTTTCCCTCACATCCAGCCGGGGAGAGGAAGATATTACTAATAGCCGGGGAGAGGAACATATTATCCCCAATATCACAGGGGTGTACATCCCCTTGTGATGTTGTTCCTTATATCCTGGGATGGAGAAGATAATACTAGTGGTAATATCGCAGGGGTTTTACACACCCACTGTGCTATTGTTCCGAATAACATGATATGACTCCCAGTATCACGGGGGGGTACATCCTCCTGTGATACTGTTTGTTATATTCAAGGGGAGAGAATGATATTTCTCCCAATATCGCAGGGGTTGTACACACCTCCTGTGATATTGTTCGTAATATCCCGAAGAGGAGAGCATAATATTACTCTCAATATATCAGCGGGTGTATACCTCGTTTGTAATATTTTTCATAATATCCAAGATAGGAGAGGATGATAAGACTCCCAATAAGGCAAGAAGTGTACAGCCGCCTGTGATATAGTTCCTAATAGCCAGCGGGAAAGAGGCTGAGTTTACTTTCGATATCGCAGTGGGTGCACACCGCCTCCAACCCTGGGGTATCGTTCCTAATATCCAGGCGGGAAGAAGATGACATGGCTGACAATATCGAAAGGGTTGGACAACTCTTCTGCGATATGGTTCCTGATATCCAGGGGGTGAATGGATGATATTACTCCCAATAAAGTAGGAACCATACACCCACTGTGGGATTTTGTCCTTAATAACCACAGGCGAGAGATGATATTACTACCAACATTGCAAGGGGTGTACACCCCTCCTCTGATACTGTTTCTCATATCCAGGAAAGGAGAAGATGGTCTTAGTACCAATATTGAAGAGATATACAACCCCCATGGGATATTGTTCTAAAGATACAGGTTGCAATAGGATGAGACTCCATCCAATATAACAAGGGGTGTACACCCCGCCTGCGATATGAATCGTAAAACCTACCAGAAGAGAGAATAACATTGCTTCCAAAAACACACGGGATGTACACCCAGCCTGTGACATTGTTCCTGTCATCTAAAGGAAGAGATGATGATACTACTTCCACTACTGGAGAAGGTACACACCCCCCTGTGATATTGTTCCTCATAACTTGTGGGGGAGAGCGTGATATTACTTCCAGTATGACAGTGGCTTGACACCCAGTCTGTGATACTGGTTCTGCACACCAACTCTGTGCCCCTTGTTTCCCATGCGTTCTCTGCACACTTTTGGAACCTCGGGAGAGGCTTTGTCTTTGGTTATAGATGAAGAGACGAAGGGTCTGAGAGGTTAAGCAAGTTTGTTACTGAAAAGCGGTTCCGATCCAGACCCCAAGAGAGGTTTCTTGGATCTCACAGAAGAAAGAATTCGGGGCGAGTCCATAAAGTGAAAGCAAGTTTATTAGGAAAGAAAAAGAATAAAAGAATGGCTACTCTGACCAGGCGCAGTGGCTCACTCCTGTAATCCTATAACTTTGGGATGCTGAGGCAGATGGATCACCTGAGGTGAGAAGTTCGAGACCAGCCTGGTCCAACATGGCAAAACCCTGTCGCCACTAAAATACAAAAAATTAACTGGGCGTGGTGGCAGGTGCCTGTAATCCCAGCTACTAGGAAGGCTGAGGCAGGAGAATCGCTTGAACCCAGGAGGTAGAGGTTGTAGTGAGCCAAGATCATGCCACTGCATTCCAGTTCTGCCAACAGAGTGAGACTCCATATCAAAAAAAAAAAAGAAAAAGAATGGCTGCTCCATAGGCAGAGTGGCCTCAAAGGCTGCCGGTTGCCCATTTTCATGGTTATTTCTTGATCATACGCTAAACAAGGGTTGGACTATTCATGAGTGTTCCAGGAAAGGGGTGGGCAATTCCCAGAACTGAGAGTTTCTGCCCTCCCTTCTGAGACCGTGTAGGGAACCTCCAGATGTTGCCATGGCATCTGTAAACTGTCGTGGCACTGGTGGGAGTGTCTTGTGGCAGCTAATGCATTAGAATTAGCACATAATGAGCCGTGAGGACAATCACAGGTCACCCTCGTGGCCATCTTGGGTTTGGTGAGCTTTGGCCGACTTTACTGCAACCTGCTTTATCAGCAAGGTCTTTATGAGCTGTATCTTGTGCCGACCTCCTATCTCATCCTGTGACTAAGAATGCCTAGCCTCCTGGGAAGGCGGCCCAGCAGGTCTCATCCTCCCTTTACCCAGCCTCCATTCAAGATGGAGTCGCTCTGGTCACGTGCCTCTGACAAGTTGGCCTGGGTTGAGTGTTCCCTAGTGTGTGGTTGTTGGAGCTGTTCCTAGGGGTAAGAGGTATTGTCAGTAGGAAACAGGCCTCTGTTAGCCCTGGGGCTGGCACTCTGCCCCAGTATGTCAGCCTCATTTTAGTGGTGACAAAACTGGGGCTCAGAGACATCAACTCCCTCATCCTGAACACCCAGACTGTGCGTGGTGGGCTGGGGTTTGAATGTGGGGCTTGAAGACCCATCATCTCCTCTGGTACCCCAGTCTCTGCTGCCCAAGAGGAACAGGATCCCAGGATCCAGTCCCCTCATGGCACCAGCCAGGGTGGGTGGAGATGGGGAGGCACAGTTCCAAAGGCCCCCGGACTCTGAGGCAGGTCGGGGACCGAGAGCAACCCGGACCTACAGGCCCCACCCCGAGAAGAATGACTGCAGGCCCAGCCCAGAGGGCAGGAGATCTGTGTCCTCAGTAAACGTGACGACGCTTCCGGCTGCTCCAGCCAGGCCGTGCTGTCTTCACGTTTCCAATCATGCGGCCTCCTCTCCAATTCTCAAGCCCAACACACAGAAACAGTGATCTGGGGTCCACATGAGGTTTGTCAGCAGCTCTGACCCGCTGCTTCCCGCCAGCCCCGCAGCCGGTTCTGGAAAGCTCTCTGCTGCCCCCTGGTGGGGAAGCTCAGGGCAGGGCTCTGGCTGCAAGCATGGGGTCCCAGAACCTCCTGGCTCTGTCACCTCTGCTGGATGGAAAACCAACCCAGGACTGAAGCAGCAGATGGGTGCCTGATTCCTTATTATCAGAGCTCCACCCACTGGCAAGTCTCTCTCCGGGCCTCAGTTTCCCCTTCCATTAAACGAGGGGCTTGGGGGATACCAAGGAGGGTTAACTGCTTAGTGAGGATGGGAGGTTTCTCCTGGGGAGATGAACACGTTTTGAAACTACTTGGCGTGAGTGGTTGCACAGGACTGTGAATGCACAAATGCCACCACATTATTCGCGTTGAAATAGTTAATTGCATGCGATGTGAAAGTCACCTCATTTAAAGTGTTTAAAAGAGGGGGACCTGGGAGAGTGCAGTGTATGTGAGAATCACGTGGGACATCCACAGTCTCTGAACCTCGATTTCCTTGCATAAACTGGCAAAGAGACCGTGTGAGCTGTGTTCCCTGGGGCCAAGAGATTCCAAGAAGGAAAACCTGGGATTCCAGGGACTGGGATGAGGGCCGGGGGCCAGAAGGGGAGGGGTATGTGGGGACGGCTGGGGGGCAGCCCAGATAAGGCTTTCAATACTGGGTAGCAGCGTCTACATAGGCGGAGATCCCTGCATCTCACTTCCCGCAGGGCTGACCAGTGGCCAGAGGTGGGACTGGCCAGGCTCGGCCCAACCAAGTCTGGGAGCAGAGGACACTGAGTGAGGGATCCCCGGGGCCACCTTCACTGGCCTGCGGCTCTCCTGATAGCACAAGAGAGGTCCAGGAGCTGACCTTGGGTCCTAATGGGGGACACCTTCCTGGCTGCAGGCTGGCAGGGTGGTGTGGTGGTCAGTGTACTGGGCTCTGCGTCTCCGCCCCTAACTGCTGCGTGATGGTGGGCCAGACACCTAACCTCTCTGTGCCTCTATTTCTTCAATGGCGGACAGAGACACTAGCAGCCCCCATATCTGCGCACAGTGGCCTGAAGGTTAAAGGCAAGGGTGGCACGAGACCTACAGCAAGAGCTCTGAGCAGGGAGCTGCCCAGCCAGTTCCACCACCGTCTCCCCTCTGGCCGCCGAGGAAACCGAGACTCATGGTGACCTGGCCCAGGTCTGTTGGACTCAGGGTCCTTCTCATCCCCAAGATCAGAGGGCTGCCACCAGGGAAGGAGCTGGCACCTAGACCCCGCCCAGGAAGCACACAGGGAAGGATGCCATGGGGACTTCGGTATGTTATTGCAAAAACATTTATTGCTATTTGAACCCTGCTTTCATGCCTCCATTTCCCAGAAAATGAGCCACGGGAGACACCAGGAGAGGCAGGAGACCATCCTCCTTGCACAAAACCCACTCCCTCGGATGCTGTCCTCAGCGAGCATGGCTGGGGCCAACCAGGGGTCCCACCCGCAGAGTGGCAGAGGAGGCAGGTTGACCCTGCAGACATTGAGCACTGTGGCGAAGGTCCTGGCCTTCCGGTAGAAGAAGAGCAACTTCTCGCAGTCCAGGAGGAAGTTGTGGGAGATGGTGGCCGGCCGCTTGTAGATCTTCAGCTGTGCCTTCTTGTTGCCCAGGTCCACGGCGGCTGCCAGTGCCAGCTGGTAGTACCCGGCTGCATCAAACCGGTCCTGAAGGGGACAGGCCATGCTCAGCAAAAGGAGGACTCGGAGCCCGTCTTCCCAGAGGCCGTTCCTGTCTCCAGGTCATTCCACATGTCCAGCCAATGCTGGCTCACCCCATGAGCCCTGAAGCCTGTGACACTGCTGTGGTCTCAGCTGCAGGAGGTGGGGAAGATGCTGACACCCCTGGAAGCCTTCCTGACTGTCCCTACGCCCCACTCACCCGAAGCCTCCTGTCCCAGTCCCACCCTTTCTGCAGGCAGTGGCTGCTTTCACCGTGGGCTGTGGTCAGGGCAGATCCTGCCTGCTCTGAGAGTTCCATGCAGGACCTGTGGCTCCAAGCCACAGCAGGGGCACAGTGTTGAGTGACCCAGGCTCCCCTCTGGCCCCCATCCATGCTGACCATTTCCAGGCCCTCCACGGGCCAGGCCAGGTACAAAACCATCTCACAGGTGTCCTCTCTGTCAATGTTCCCTGAAATATTGACGGAGTGTGACTCCCCAGACCTCTACTCCCATTTTCAATGCATCTTTGGCTCAAACTCACCATCCCTGGGTTGGGATGCTGCCTCCCAGACCTCCTCCTTGACCCTCCCACCCCCCACCTGGCTTCTCCCCAGGTGCCTCCTCCACATGGGGGTGACCCAAGGGACTTCTCTAAGGCCCGTGCCTGGCCTGTCCCTCTTTACCATCTCAAGATGGCTCCCAGGGCCAAGGACAAAGTCCAAGATGCAGCAGTCCATTCCCTCACTGCCCCACCCCACACACGGAGTAGGGGCGTGAGAAGGCCCCGAGTCACCGCCAGTGCTCATCCAATGCCCCCCGGCCCAGCCGAACACTGGACTCTGTGCTGGGTGCATGGCTGAGCCTAACGTCCTTGCTCCCAGTCTGAGGGACCTGGGACTGAACACTGACCACAAAGGTGGCCCGGGCTGTGGCAGAGGGAAGCCCAGGAGACAGTGAAGGGCCCAGGAGGCTCCGGACTCAGCAGGTGGGGGGAGGCAAAGGCTTCCTGAAGGGGTGGGGCTTCCCAACTAAACAGGAAGGAGCCAGCCAATGCATATGTGTCTGCGTGTGCCTGTGAATGTGCATGTGTTTGTGTGCCTGTGTGTGCGTGCCTGTGTGAATTTGCGTGTGCATTTCCATGTGCCTGTAGTGTGTGCAGCAGCTACTGAGTGGCAGGCTGAGCCAGGACACACCCAATTCACCCTATTCCCGGGCTCACTCTCACGTGTAGACTAAAGGGGACCCCATTTTCAAGGCAATTGGAAAAGATGCCCATTTACCTCTGCTTCTTTGCCAGCCTTCCAGGCCCCATCCAGACAGGCTTTTTCTCCCACTGCTCCGGGCCCTGTGTCCAGAGCCTCCTATACAAGGAGGAGGGTGTGGCCTTGGAAAGACAGCCGCCCTTGGGAATTCCGAGGGGGCCTCCCTGTGGGAAGCTGGCCTGCACTGACAGCATAGTCACGATGAGACCCAGAGGGCTGTGCCACTCGACCCCCACCATAGACTTTGGCCTCTCAGGTACTACTTGGCCCTTTCCTTCCTCCTGGGGAGGCGGAGTGGGCAGCAGGCTTGACCAAGGGAGATAAAGGCCCTCTTCTGGGAGGCCCATCCCCTGGGTCCCAGGCGAGCCCCCTGAGTGGTGAGCAGCGTCCCTCTGGGCCTGACACCTGGCACCTCCCTGTCTGGCTGGGACTTAGGAGGCCACAGGGACCGCTTCTGACCACCAGGTGTCGCCAGCACTGGGCGGAGGCCTCCTGGGCATCCCCAGGCCTGCAGTGGGGGATATGGGGCAGGGTCTTAGGGCTGCCACAGCTCATGTTGTTCTCAGGCCCCCAAGATCTCGGCCCCTGGACTGGAGCGCCCTGGCCCCTCAGCCCATGAGGAGCACTGACGCGGTGCCGGTGAGATGCTGAGGAAGGGTGGTGCCTGCTAGGCAGAGGGTGGAGACACCCCAGGTCTGAGTCTGCCAGTCCCAGCTCTCCACCACTGCAGGGCTGGGGCAGAGGGAGCACAGCACCTCCCCTCGAGACAGACCTGACCCAGCAAGGTCTCAGCCTGGCTGGCTGGGACCCCACCCCACTACTCCTGCCCTGAGCTGGGGTTTCCCTGTCTGTGAACCCAATGGTAAGACACTGGTCCCACCCCACCCTTCCTGGGTGATGTGAAGATTCCAGGAGTCTCAGGACTCCAGGAAGGAGTTGCTCAGTGCAGGCTGGCACCCTGGGCAGGCTTACTAGAGGAGGCACCGGGATTTGGGTTGGATCTTGCAACATGGATTCAACGTGAGGATGATGCTGTCCTCCGAAATATCCTTCTGCCGCCCTGCTTCCTTTGTTAAATGCAACTTGACAGTCAAGATTCAGCTTTGGTGTCACCTCCTCCAGGAGGGTCCCCCTGACTACAATCCCCCTTCTTTACCCAGAGGCCACCATTGCCCGCTCATGTGTCAGCCTCCCTGGTTGAGACTGAGTTCTTGAGGGTGGGGCCTGGCCAGCTTGGGAGCTGGGTTGTATCTGCGAACCTTGCCGGCTCCTCTAGCTGGGTGCAGAGCCCCAGGGAGGCCACTGGGCCATTCCTAAGAAAGGCTGGAACCCAGGCCTCTGGGGTGTGGGTGGAGATCCCACTCCAAGGGGGCTGGGAACACCCTGAGCCCTGCCCCTCCCCACCCACCTTCAGCCCTGTCCCTTCCCCACCAACCTTCAGGTCATAGACGATGATGTCACCGAGCACCAGGTACACCTTCACGCAGTAGAGGGTCTCCTCATCGAACTCCAGCGGCGAGTTGCAGAGCTACAGGGCCTTGAGGTAGAAGTGCTCCGCCAGCTTGCCATGGCCCAGCCGGTGGTGCAGGGCGGCCAGCCTGTGGTAGGCCACGCCCTCGTTCAACCAGTCCCCGGGGGTGCAGGCCAAAGGAGCAGGTGTGAGGACGTGGCTCCCTGGGGCAGGGAGGGCACAGGCCCCTGAGGAGCAGGTATAGAGACCCCAGGCAGCACACCTGGCTTGCCTCCAGGCACCTGCAGTCACCTGGACAGCTCTGGCCAGTCCCTTCCGGGTTCCCAGACTCACTTTCCCATCTGCAAAGCAGAACTAATAAGGCCTGCCCCTGTCTAATGTGAGGCTTTGGCAAAGTCGGGCTTGGATGGCCCAGCTCTGTGCCTACACATAGCCACCTGCCTTTGCTCACTGGTTTTAACCAGGGGAGCCCAAAAGCCATGCAGTCCAGGTGCTCCCGGGCACCCCGGCTCCATGCAACCCACAGACGTGACATCCGACTCCTCCTGGGTGTGTCATGATCAGAGCCCCTTATCTTGGGGAGTCACTGCGTGCCTGAGCTCCAGGTCCCCCCACAGATGCACAAACCCACCTAGGCTGTCTCCGATGTCCTCCCCTTTTCAGGGCGAGTGCCGTGGAGCCTGCATTCAATGCATTCCCACACAGCTGTACACCTACTGTGTACTGGGCCCCAAGGCACAAGGTGCTGGGGCATGCAGCCCGCCCAGGGTTCCCTGTCTCTGGAGGAGGATAGATGACCTGGCACAGCACCAGGGGATGCCCGGCCTTAAGGGGCAGGCTGCTGGAAGGGGAACTGGGATTTCATCAGCCAGAGAGCTGTGTGGTTGATGAGGGTGGGAGGGGCACAAGACAAAGGGAATGTGCCACTCAGCCTGGCACCTCCAGGGACCGAGATGCCTGGCATGTCTGGAAGGCAGAGGGCACACTGGGCGGCCCTTGTGATCAGCAGCAGGAAGAGACAGAGGAAGCAGAGCTCAGCCAGGCAGGGAGCTCTGCACTACATGAGAGACCTCGGGCTGTGCCCCACGGCCAGACAGGGAAGCCAGCTGGGCAGATCTGCCTGCCTGGACAGGAGACCAGGAAAATCCAGCAGCTGTTTCAGCTCCTGCCCTGCAGACCTGGAGGCTCGGCTCTAGCAAAGTGTGGGTCCTGGCAGGGCGGGGGCTCAGGGGACTTACCCAGAGTGATGCTGAGTGCTAGGGCCATGTGGGCAACCTCCAAGCCCTCTTGGGGCTCCTCCAGCGTGGCCAGCATTGCCACCAGCTTGTTGCACAGCTGCAGCTGCGGCTCCGCCTTGCGGTTGCCCGTAGTCACTGCCAGGGGCAGGGCCCGGTCCTACCACACAGGCAGGTGGGGTCAGGCTTCCCGCAGCACCCACCTTGCCCAGCGCCCTCCTCAGAGCTCAGACATGTGCTTGGAGCTTCCCACGCCCCAGTGACCCCTGCACCTCCACAGAGCTCTGTACTCTGGGATAACACACGGTTCAGACACCCAAGTTGGGGGCTGAAGAGTCATCTGAGGCCCATCCAGATACACCTGGCAGCCTCAGACCAGCCTCTCCCACCTGTGCACCGGGGGTCTGACTGGGGGGGGGAGCTAGCACTCCTCTCTGCTCTAAAAACACATTTATCTGTGCCCAGGGCTGAGCCACACCGTGAGCTCAGAGGAAGGGAGAAGCCGTTCCCGCTTCGGGGTGCAGGCAGACTTGGGCGCTGGCCCTGGGCCTCCCACTGACATGCTGTGTGTCCTTCGACATGTCCCTGTGCCTCTCTGAGCCTCAGTGTCCTCATCTTCCAGATGATGACAGGACTTTCCACTCATGGTTGTTTGAGATCATCAGGTGCAAGGGTAGAGCCACTGTCATGTCCAGACCTGAGCGTTTCTCCCAGGCAGGGGCATGGTCAATATCATTCCTGGTGAGACCACTGGGAAACTAAGCATGTGCATGGGTGGCCCTGCCTCCAGGTGGGAGGCCTCTGCCCTGCCACACCTGTGTCTCAGCCCTCCTTGTGCCCCCCTGCGGCCCACCTACATCAGCCCACAGGCCAGCTCACCCGGTAGAAGGACACGGCTTTCTCCTGCTCCCAGGCCCCATTGAAGAAGATGTCTCCAGCTGCCTCAAACAGCTCCACCCCAGGTTGGGGTCGCCTGTGTACAGGTCCACATTCTGTGCCACCTGAAAGGAGGCAGAAGTTCCCTCAAGACCCACACCTGGGAGGTGGCCACGCCCACCTTCACCAACCTCCTTCCTCTCACACACTGCAGGTACACCTGAGCATTTTTCAGTGCTGTCCATTAGGGCTGCCCCACCACTGGCATGAGGACAATGAACTGATGCACCCGAGTGCCAGGAGGTGACTGAGCAGCTGCAGCCCAGGAGCCCGACACCTGTGAATCCTACCACCAGGATAGCCCTAGCCCACCCCCCCCAGCACTCAAACAGTCTCCGTGGCCCCCAGATTGCTGGGAGCCCATCCCCTGGTTCCTTTCTGCGTTGCCACATCCCTGCCACAGCTCAGGGCCACACATCAACAGTGTTTGTGGGTGGGCCTGGTCCCCTCCTGGCCATGAGCTCTTGATCCCTCTCCTCAGCTCAAGGAGGTATACAGCAGGTGCTCAATAATGAAAGCCTCACCAGGCTCGTGGGCTTCACAATTTGTTCCAGATCACACTGTGGGGAAAGCCTCTGAAAACAGCCACTATGATTCATTTTGTAAGGAGATGTGCCACCTGTCTCTTGGAGCATGTTCTTCTGTGTGTTAACTGAGTGGTCCCATTCTTTGAGCATGTGCTGTATACCAGCAGGTGCTAGGCATTGTGAGGGGCCACACCTCTGCCCTCGGAGAAGATGCTGGCCACTGGGGGAGGATGTGAGGGAACCAATTGGAGGGAGGGAAAAGGCACACAACAGGTGCTCAGCAGTGGCTTAGGAATGGGTAGATGGATGAATGGATGAATAGATGTATAGACGGATGGATGGATGGAATGATGTGTGTATGTCTGTATGTATGGGTGGGTAGATAATGTATGGATGGGTGGAGGGTAGATGATGTATGTACATATGGATGTACAGATGGTGTATAGGCGAATGTATGGATAAACAAATGGACAGATGAATGGAGGGATGGATTAATAGGTAGATTGGTGGGTGGATGAATGATGGACAGATGGATGGATGAATGGATGGGTGGATGGAAGAACAGGTGAATGGATGGATAAACGGGTGAATGAACGGATGATAAAAGGATGTATGAATGATGGATGGATGAATGGACGGATGGATGGATGGATGGAAGAACAAGTGAATGGATGAATGATAAAAGGATATATGAATGATGGATGGATGATGGATGCATGGATAAGTGGGTGGGTGGATGGATGATAAAAGGATGGGTGGATGCATGGATGACGGATAGATGGATAAATGGATGGTTGGATGGATGATGGAAAGATGGATGGAAGGACCCACAGGTGTATGGGAAGATGATGGAAGGATGAATGCATGGGTGGGTGGACAGGTGAATGGATGGATAGATGGGTGAATAGATGGATGATAAAAGAATGGATGATGGGTGGATGGATGGATGAACAGGTAAATAGATGATGGAAGGATGAACGGATGGATGGAGTGAACAGCACAGGGGCCCTCCTGCATCCCTTACCACTCACCTGGATGTACAGGTCCACCAGCTCGCTCTGCCGCAGGATGTAGTAGATCTTCCCTGCTTGCAGCCAGGCATGCACCTCCTCTTTTGGAGGTCAATGAAAATCCCCAAACTTCTTTGGTGTAGTCCAGAGTGGATCTGTAGGTCCTGGAATCAGACGCAGTGTCAGAACAAGGGCTCTCATCCTCCTGGAACCAGTCTGCCTCCTCCGTGGGTCTGGTGACAGATGAATCTGGAATGTGGGGACTGGGAACGGCCCTCTTGTGTGTGCAGTGTTCTGCCCTTCCCAGGCTGCTGGGAGGGCCAGGGTGAACACACACGGCATGGAAAAGATGAAGGACATCCTTCTGAGGGAATCAAGCATCATGCTGCCCTGTAGCAGGAGGAGTGTGCCAGTCCATCTCCCCTGCCTCCCAGACATGGTCTGTGTTCTCCAGACGCACCAGGAGCCGTTAGTGTTCAGAGGCTATCTAGGTCGATGGTTCCCAAGGTGTGCAGGCATCACAGTCACTCGGAGGCCTGTCTGTATAGCTTGCTGGCCCTGCCCCCACAGCTTCCGGCTCCACAGGCCTGGGGCAGGCCCTAGAACTCCCACTTGCCACCATCTCCTAGGTGACATGGATGCTGCTCTGCTCATCTAGGGACTACACTTTGAGAAGCATGGCTCCAGCACACTGGCCCATTTTCCTTCTGTGAACCTGAGGCCAAGACTAGAGCCAGTCTCCCGGGTCCCCATGGAATCCGGCTCCTTCCCTGCTCTCTCAGTAAGTCCGACACTCGAGGGGCTGTGACTGCAGCAATGTCACCAGGCTCTGTGGGTGGGGTGGCCAGGGCCATGGTTACCCCCACCAGGTCAGAATGCTCGGGGGAAGCCGAGTGGGCCACATATGGGATGTGAGACCTTGAAACCCTGCCCCAGGGAAGCAGGTGACACACTTGGCTCTGTCTTCTGTGGGAGAGAAGCCACAGGTGGCTGCTGTGGTCACATTTAAGGGGACAGATGAAGGCCAGGGGTGAAGATTCGGGGCAGGCAAAGGTCAGATGACAAAAGCCACCATAGTAGGAAGAACATCCCAGAGTGTACGTACTGCCTCTGCTGGGGTTGAGATGATCTTTGACCCAACAAGCGAGGCTCAAGCTGGGACTCACAAGCCAGCAGCAGCCCTGGGCCAGCTTTCCTGTGGCCTCCCTCCCTGCCCTGCCCCCCCAGCCCCCTTGCCACCCTCCACAGCCCCACCACTGCAAAGCCAGCCCTGACCGCTCAGTGCCCAGAGACAGGTAGAGCTGACTGATGGTCTCCAGGAGCTGCCCCCTCCAGCACCTTGTTGGCCACCTTGAGGACCAGGGAGAGCTGGAGCTCATGGTAGAGGACACACTGGGCCTTGCTGGGCATGACGACGCTGTAGAAGTAGCACAGCCACTGGACGGCCCGCAGCTGGCCTGGGCAGAAGACAAAATGGAAGACGTCAGCCTCCCAGCATCGAAGCGAGGCTGGCTGGGCTCAGAGGCCCCTGCGCTGTGCTCGTTCCTTTCACACCTCTGTGAACCTGGGCCCCATAGGCGGGCAGACGCTGAGCACACCGTGACATGGGCACAGCTTGGTGCACATGCTCATGGTAGAGGCCGGCCTTCTTTACAACTCCCAGGGCTGAGGTCCTGACCAGGCTCGGCCCCAGCACCAGGCCATCTATTTCTGCTTCACAAAGTCCCTCTGGCCAGGACCAGGGCCGCCTTCAGCCTGAGCTGATGAGGCTGGGGCACAAGTAGCCCCTGTCACAGATAGAACCCCGGGAGAGCAAAGCCAAGCATCATATCTGCCACACATGGCATCATGTTGGGGGAATGGGGTTCAAAACCAGCCCCTGGTGTTCCCACACATGCTTCTTTCATGCAACCAGGCTCCAAACCCACAGGCTCACTGGCCTCTCCCAAAGTCAGGGTGCTGGGAACAGTGGAAAGCTTCTGGTTTTCTAGTGTCAGAAACATTCCAAAGATTAACACCGGAAACCAGGTACGCCAAATGGACATCTGTCACACACGCCACCCAACAACAGCTGAATACACAGTCCCCTTGGGCACCCATGGGACATTCCCCATGACAGACCATGTGCCAGGCCACAAAACAAGCCTCAGTGAATGGAGAAGGACTGAGACCAAAGCAGAGGTGTTCTTCAGCTGTACTGGCCCGAAACTGGAAGTCAACAGTGAAGAAAACGTGGGAAATTCAAAAATATGTGGAAATTACACACTCCTAAACAACCAGTGAGTCAAAGAAGAGACCATCAGGGAAACTGAAAACTAATTTGAGAAGAATGCAAACAAATGCACAGCCTGGGCCAGCGCAGTGGCTCCCGCCTGTCATCCCAGCACTGTGGGAGGCCGAGGCGGGAGGATTGCTTGAGTCCAGGAGTTTGAGATCAGCCTGGGAAACATGGTGAAACCTCGTCTCTATTAAAAAATACAAAAATTAGCCGGGTGTGGTGGTGCACATCTGTAATCCCAGTTACTCGGGAGGCTGAGGCATGAGAATGGCTTGAACCTGGGTAGAAGTTGCAGTGAGCCGATTGCACCACTGCACCCCAGCCTGGGCAATGGAGCAAAACCTAAAGAAAAAAAAAAAAAAAAGCACAGCGTATCAAAAACTCCAAGATGCAGCTAAGGCAGTGCTGAAAGGGAAATTTATAACTGTAAATGTCTACATTCAAAGAAAGAAGAAAAATCTCAAATCAAAAACCTAACCTTCCACCTGAGAAACTAGAAAATGAACTAAACCAAAGTGAATAAAAGGAAGAAAATAATAAACGTGAGAGTGGAAATGGGAAGTAAAAATACAGAGAATGGAAAACACAAAGAGATAGTCAACGAACCAAAAGTGGGTTTTTTGAAAATAATAACAAAATTGACAAGTCTTTCACCAGACTGACCAAGAAAAGAAAGATGATGACTAAAATCAGAGACTGAGCACCATGGCTCACGCCTGTCATCCCAGCGCTTTGTGAGGCCGAGGTGGAAGGATCGCTGAGGCCAGCATTCAAGACCAGCCTGGGGGAACATGATGAGACCCCATCTCTAATAAAAATAAATAAACAATTACAAACCCAAGTTTCTAAAATCAGAAATGAAAGAGGAAACATTATTGCCGACCTGACAGAAATAAAAGGATTCCATGAAAACACTACGAACAATTGTACACCAACAAATCAGACCATCTAGACACAACAGCCAAACTCCTAGAAGGACACGAACTACCGAAAGTGACTCAAAAATGATCCTAAGTAAGCATGTGGGGTATCAACCCCACTCTCGGTCTCCTCGACCGTTCAGCGCAGGTTGGGGAGACAGGGACGCATGATCTCTATTCCCTGGCCTGCATTTCCAAGTCTGAATCCCCCAGCACCCTGGGGAGGGCCTCGTAGGAGGAGGTGCCACAGGCTATTGTGCCAGGAGCCACCGGAGGCTGCAGTGGGGGCTGGGGCGCTGGACTCCTGGAGGGTCTCCTTCCAGTCAGAGAATGCCCCTGGCGAAGAAGCCTGGGTATGAACCCCCCATCCCTCCTTGGGCAGATGTGTGGGACCGGGGCCCCTTCACACGGTCCTTTCCAAAATCTCATCCCTCCTAGGGCCAGGAGTGGGTGCCAGGCCTGTGCTGGGAAATGGGCAGATTTGGCCACAGCCCCTGGGGCTCTGGTCCAGGCCACAGGAGGCACCTCTGAGTGGTCTCACTGTGCCATGACAAAGTGCTGCATGGCAGAGGGGACTCAACAGTATCCCTTGTCTCAGCCATTTCCCTGGACTCAACCTCCTTATCTTTTCTCTGCGGCCTAGATTTGGACAGCCCTGCCCACCTACTGTCCGTTTACTGCTCAGTGTGTAGTGACTGTTTGACAGCACTCCATGGCTCCCCAGTGCTCTTGGGGAAAAGGCCAAGCCACAGCCTGAGGCCCCAGGCCCTGCTTAGCTCTCCAGAAGAGCTTCTCACCATCCAGCACCCAATCCACCCACTCCCAACTCTGCACCTCCCTGTATGAGCCCTGCTCACTCACCCCTGCTCACACCCCACTCATCACCGCTCACACTGCCGCTCACTCACCCCCACTCACACTCCCGCTCACTCACCCCCGCTCACAACCCACTCTCCCCGCTCACTCACCCCACTTGCTCACCCCTGGGCCTTCACACAGGCTACACCGCCAGCCCCTCCCACCACCAGCCCTCATCCACACCTATTATTTGACTAAATCCTCTCAACCCTCTGGTCCCAGACTAAAGAGGCTTCCCTAACCCAGGGCCAAGTGCTGCCCCGCCATCAAGCCACTCACCCTTTTGTGGCTTCTCTGGCCTGAAGCTCACGTTCCTGCGCTCAGCACCTGCTTCCCGAGGACCCCACAAGCTCCATTTGTGGGTGGGGCCTGGCACACTCTGCACGAGCTGCTTTTGCATGAACTGCTCTGTGGCTTTGGGCAATCACCCACCCCTGTGTCCTCTGTGAAGTGGGATGACAGGTGCGTAGGGCTGCCGAGATACCAAGCAGATAACACAGGCACAAGAACTGGCGTTCAGGGCCTGGCTCATGGAGGGGCCCCAAGTCCCAGCTCAGCAGAGCCTGCCTTGATCCCAGGGTTATGGCCAGGGATTTCCAGCATGCACGATTTTCCGTGCTCAAGGCAGGATGGTCCCTGAGCAAACCAGAAAGAGCTGGTTGCCCCAGTAGGGCACAGACGGCCTGGCCCTGCATGGGAACTGCCTGTCTCCAGGGCGCTTGCCAACATCTGCTGCTGGCCATGACTCAGCACTTTTGATGGTGGAAAAACCACCACTTGTTTCCGAATCACAGACCCCAGGTGTGCCCTGACCCGACTGGCCCCAGAAGGCGCACAGGAGGAACTAGGGCACTCACTGTCCACGTGGTCCATCTCCACGGCCACCAGAAGGGCCCACTCACAGTAGCCCTTGCACTGCTGGGCCGGGCCCTGGCGGGTGCAGAGGTGACCCAGCTGCAGGAGTACGTGGGTGAAGTCCCAGCCACACTCCAAACAGGGAAGCCTTGAGAACAGACGCATGGCCTCCAGAAGGTAGTGCTGGGCCAGCCTGCTGACACCCGCGTGCAGGCACAGGGTCCTGAAGTTGGCCAGCACCACTGCCTGGTTACTCCCCTGGCCCAGGTCCCAAACCACCCATAGGGCGCAGTAGTAGCCCTCAGCTGTCTGCCTCCTCCGGCCCGTCCTCTTCAGAGCCACGGCCACCATGTTGGCAATCACACCTTCCTGGTGCTCGCTGGCCACCACTGCATCCTGGACAGACTGCAGGATGTTCAAGGCCACCAGGCTTTGCCCATGAAGCACATGCAGCCAGGCCAGCCACCAGGGTGTCCACGATGGCACAGACTCCGGCTACAGCACTGGCTTCCACCACCTGTGTCATGAAGGTGATGGCCGGGCCATGGTAGCCATGGTGGCTGTACGGCTGGGCCAGGCTGTCGTGGAGAAGGCCACGGAGAGCCTGGCCTGTGCCCGGGGTTAGGGAGGCCAGCACTCGCCTGAGGTAGTGGGAAGTCTGGGTGGGGAGGCTGTGGGCTGGAGGGCATTCTGGAGCACCAGATTCACGCTCCTCAGCGAGCCGGCCAGCGAGTCCTGTGTCCTCAATGAGGCCACCTTGACACAGCTCAGCACCAGGTGGGGCAGGCACTTGTGGCTGTAGATGTCAGCCAGGAGCAGGGAGCAGTCTGAGAGCCAAGCAGCGTCTGGGGCTCCCGAGTCCCTGTGCAAAAGCAACAGCCACTCTAGGAAGGACAGGGCCTCCTCAGGCTGCTTGAGGTGCACGTGGTGCCTGGCCAGCAGGAAGCAGGCCTGGGCCTTGGCCTGCAGGCTCTGGCCACCCACCGCCCACTGCAGCACCAGCTGCAGGAGCTCCCCGTCCGCCTCGGTGCTGATGTGGCCGGGCGTCCCCAGGAGCAGGGCCATGGCTTTGGGAATCATGTGTATAAAGTTCTCCCGGTTCTGCTTCTGGTAAATGCTGGTCAGGTTGACGTACACAGCCACCACCTGGAACAGGTCCCCGAAGCTGCCGTCCAGGGTCCCCAGTGTTTCCTCAAAGTACACCCGGGCCTGGGACAGCTTGAGCCTCCTGCAGCACAGCCACCCCAGGAGGAAGCAGAGCCTGGCCAGGGCCATGAGGAGGCCAGCTTTCTTGGCCACCCCTCGGGCCTGTGCCAGGCGCCCAGTCAGCTCCTCCTCATCGCTAAAGCTGCAGAACATGCCGCTTAGCCATGGCAGCGCCACGTTGTACAGGCCACAGAAGCTGGCCTTGTATCCGGAGGTGTTCAGGAACAGCAGCCGTGAGCTCAGGGCCTCTGGATCCTCCCAGTCGTCTTCAGCTTCCAAGCAGAAGGAGGGCTCCTCGGGGTCCTGCAAGCTCACGTTGCTGGATGCCGCACAGAGACCCCAGGATGCTGGCTCCTGGGGGCAAACTGGGCAGGCCTTGCATTGTTCCAGAACATTCCTCACCTTCGGAAAGGTCTCCTGTGGCTCCAGGCCCAGGCAAGGTGGAGGTATTTCTGCAAGTCACAAAAATACCTAGACAGATTAGAGTCCAGCAGTGAGTCCTTGGTCCACTGGGGGCAGGGTCCCCGCATCCCCGCCCTCTGTGTCCCTGGTGCAGCTTGCCATGAGCCCTTGAGAATTATGTGCAATGCAAACCCGGGGCCTGGAGCACGTAGGAACTCCGGCACTATGGGGACAGAGAGAACACGCAGGCCCATGGCCCGACTCTCCTACGAAATCACCCTCTTGTCCTGCTTTGTCGCCCACCTGACAGCATGGTTTGAGGAGACTATGTCAGCTCAGCGATCCCTCAGAGATGCCTTTCCCTTTAGAAAGAATCAAAGCCTTCTAACTGGACCCATGTGTATGCAGCACCACAACTACAAATGTAACTTCTGTCAGCATATTGGGCCCCCCGGGGGGGTACAGGAATCCATGAAATCCTCAACAGCCAATCAGAGCTATTGATCAGCTCAAAAGCTGCTATGCAAAATTGGTAAAGCCACCGACGGCACAGGACAGGGGTGTTGTACCCAGGTACCAAGCTCCATGCAGGGAAACGGACCATCCCTGCAGCAAGGATGGGAAAGCTTCCAGGCCCCTGTGGCCACCTTCACCTTGGATGGTCTGAAAACCTGAAGCCCACAGTTCCTAAAGGGTTAACAAAGGCTAGACTGCTGAAGCAGTCCACTGGCACCTGCTGTCTTTGGTGGATTCCTAGCCAAAGCCCCCTCCCAGAGGTAAGCAAATGAGCGCATTTCCTATTGGAAAACTGGGATGAAAAGAGGCATTACAGGGAAGGAAAAAACTAGATTTAAACAGACTCTCTTTTTCAAGCTCACATGTAAAAACTATTTTCAATACAAACTGTCTCCTTATTCATCTGTAAAGCCTTGGAATTAAAAAATTAATAAATATGATTTAGAGGCAAATGTCTGACTTGACTTCACTAGATTAGCTAAGAAATCTCCCCCACCCGGCAGAGGCACACAGCCCCTCCCAGCCACTACCCTGGCCTCTGGGGCAGATGGAGAGCCACGTGCCTTTGCTCCAGGGACTTTGGCAGAGGGTGGAACCACCCCCTCCCCGAGGCTAAACCTACTACAGCCTTCCCTTCCCCACTGGCTTCCCAGGCCTCCTCTGGGACCTTGTGCCTGCATCCCAAATGTACTGGGATGGATCTCATTCCCAGGGAACTTCCAAGGGTCCTTGGTGCATCCACATCACCAGGCTGACCACATGCGGACCCTGTGTGAGGGGAAGAGACAGAACCCCAGAGCGGAGATGGGAGGGCCTCCCTGAATCAGCCCCTCAGGAAAGAGCAGACCCTTCAGGGACCTCAGCTGAGGCCCCTGCAACCTAAGGCTCTGAATTCTGCTACCCGCTGAGGGCAGTGTGGCCTCCCATCTCTGAGGCAGAGCACAGGGCGAACTGCAGCTTCTCCAGGTCATGAGAAAGGAACCCACAGCTCCATGTGGGCCCCAGCAGTGGAAAGGATGTCCCATCTCGGTTGGGGACCAGGTGGGGGCCAGCATGTTCATTGGAAGAAGTGTGGGACCCCACAGCCTCCAGTGTCAGAGTAGACGAGAGGTTCAGGCCCACCTCAGTCAACGTCCCCCAAGCCCCCAGCCCGCACCACAGAGGGGTGACAGCTGCATCCAATGCCCACCATACTCAGCTCTGTCACCTCCCCCGGCGTTACCCCAAGGCCCAGCTCATAACCAGAGGAAGCCTGAGCCACCTGCAAAACCCACCTTGTTCCTGTGGCTGCTCAGTCTCAGCTTCCTCTACTGAGTCTGGCAAGGGAGAAAAGAGAAGCAATCACACCCCCAGCCAGCACCTCTGGTCCCATGTCAGGTTGAGCTGGGTGTCGGTGTTGCAGGGTGAGAGCATTGCAGGGTGCAGGGGTTGAAAGTCATATCATCCTCTTCCCTCCTGGATCATGGGAACAACATCACTGGGGGGTGTACACTTTCTGCAATATTGGGAGTAATATCATCTTCTGTGCCT
This sequence comes from Trachypithecus francoisi, assembly GCF_009764315.1. Lineage (NCBI taxonomy): Eukaryota > Metazoa > Chordata > Mammalia > Primates > Cercopithecidae > Trachypithecus > Trachypithecus francoisi. The sequence goes on from NW_022681460.1 coordinate 889,867, forward strand.
TGGAATATTAAGGACAATATCATGGGGGGGCGTGTACATCTTCTGCAATATTGGAATAATATTATCCCCTCTCCCCCTGCATACTAGGAAAGATATCAGAGTGGGTGTTCACCTCCTGTGATATGGGAATTAATACCATCTTCTCCCCTTCCGGATACCGGGAAGAGTATCACATGGGGGTGTACAGTGTCTGTGATACTGGGAGTAATATCAACCTCTCAGCCTTGGAATATTAAGAAGAATATCACAGGATGGATGTACACCCCCTGCCATATTGGGAGTAATATCAGCCTCTCCTCTCCATGGATATTAGGAACAATATCCCAGGCTGGATGTATGCCTCCTGCTCTATGGGGAGTCATATCCTTTCCAGGATACTCATAACAATATCACAGGGTGGGTGAACACAGCCTGCGATACTGGAACTATTACCATCCTCTCCCCCTCCGGATACTAGGAACCATATCACAGAAGAGCTGTATCCTCCCTGCAATATTGGGAGTAATATCATATGCTTCTTCCATGAATATTAGGAGCAATATCACCGGGTGGCTGTCCGTTCATTGCTATGTTGGGAGTCATGTCATACTCTACCCCCTGGATATTAGGATCAGTGTCACAGCGTGAGTGTACACCTACTGTGATATTAAAACTAAGATCATGTCCTCTGTCCCTGGATATTAGGAACAACATCACAGGTAGGTGTACACCCCCTGCGATATTAGCAGCAATAATATGATTAATTAGTAAACATCAATGATCGATTTTAATAATTATCAGGCCGGTCTCGAACTCTTGACCTCAGGTGATCTGCCTGCCTCAGCCTCCCAAAGTGCTGGAATTACAGGCGTGAGCCACCGTGTCCGGCCAACACTTCTTAACATCTCTTTTTGGACCTCAAATTTAGCATGCCCAAAACGCACTTTTGATTCCCCCTGCTATAACCCACTCCTCCCATAATCTTCCCCATCCCAATAACAGCATCTCTAGTCTTCCAGTTACTCAGTCCAAAATCCTTGACATCATCCTTAAAACTTCTTTTTCTCTCTCGTCATCCAACCCATTTAAACTCTCCTTTCAAAATATATGCCAGACCTAACCACTTCTCACCTTCCTCATCATTTCCAACCAGGTCCAGCCCTCATCATAGCGCTCTGGGTTACTGCAAAAGCCTCCCAATCGCCAGGCACAGTGGCTCATGCCTGTAATCCCAAGCACTTTGGTAGGCCAAGGCAGGTGGATCATCAGACGTCAGGAGTTCAAGACCAGCCTGGCCAACGTGGTGAAACCCCTCTACTAAAAATACAAAAAATTAGCCGAGCATGGTGGTGGGTGCCTGTAATCCCAGCTATTCGGGAGGCTGAAGCAGGAGAATCATTTGAACTCAGAAGGCAGAGGTTAGAGTGAGCCGAGATCGTGCCATTGCACTGCAGCCTGGGTGACAAGAGCGAAACTCCATCTCAGAAGGTTAAAAAAAAAAAAAGCCTCCAAACCCACCTCTCTCCTTCCGCCTTTCACCCTGCCCTGCATTCTACCTTCCACTCTCAAACATTTCAGAAAAAAAAAAAATTATATCTACAGAGAGAGAAAAAGAAAGTACAAATGGAGTGAAATGTTTGGGGAACCTGAGGGAAGACCATACGGGAATTCTCTGTACTATTTTTGCAACTTTTCCGTAAGTCTGGATTATTTTGAATTCAAGAGTTAAACAAAGGAGGAAAAAAAAAAAAACTATCTCCCTTTGTGAATCCATCCTGTCTTTCCCCTGGCAACTTAAGGACGCTCTCAACTAAGCACATCTATTTTTTCATGAACCCTAAAAGAACCCTTGCCTAGTTTTGACTTTCTGTGCTTGGCAGAAGTGTGTGTGTGTGTGTGTGTGTGTGTGTGTGTATTTCATATATATGTGTGTGTTGTGTGTATATATAGAGAGGAAGAAATATATATGTGTGTATATATATAAATATATATTGTATATTTACAATGGTAATATATATATGTGTGTGTGTGTACATATATTACATACCCCATAGTCTGTCCTTAACCAGTTCTAAACTTAGTGGGAAAAATACATACCTAAGCAGAGAATTTCAAAATAATATGATGAATATTTTTATACAGGAATGTGTTACTATGGAACACGCTGCTAAGACACAAAACCTCCTAGATAGGACAATGAACGAATGAAGTTTTGCACCTATAGTCACCCCCTCTGATATCCCCACAAACGTTTATAGTTATATGCATTTGCTTCCCCCAGGACCCCTGTTTCATAAGAGTTAGTCCTAGAGCCTTAGCAAGTTCCTACTACAGCTGGCACACATGCCATTCAAGAAAGAGTGGCTGAGTGAATGACGAGTTAAG